>NC_042494.1:113618683-113620973 GCF_005508785.2 Acyrthosiphon pisum | reverse complement strand
CCCCCCCCCCGTAATTACGCCACTGACATTCTATTTAAGTTATATCTTATATGTATCTTATACTTATTTCCGTAATAGTTTGAGCCAATTTCCATTTGAAAACGCTTTGATTATTTTACCAACACCAGTAATTGTATTGTATTAATCACTGTCTCCAGGCATCATGTTATGTGTAAATGTAAATAAAAAATAATATTCTATAGTGGCCACTACAAGTGCATTTACCACCTGTACGCCCATACGCATATTTTCAGTCTCGACTCATCATATTATTATATGCATATTTGTCGTTGTTACCTATTATAAAACGATCAATATTAATTACTACCTATAAACATTTTATATTATACCTATACTTAGTCTTGGATCCAGTGTCCGTTTCAAAAATAAATTAATAACGAATTACGACTGTCTGTATTATGCTGCTACAGAAATAAAAGGCCATATTATGGCATGTATGGAAATATAAATATAAATATGAAAGCATTTTAAATATTTCGTTGCTCGTATAACTCGTAAGTCGTAACGCGTGTAAAGTGTTACTATAAAATCGTATTCTTTCACAATAAACAATACCTTTGAAAATGTAATCACGATTTTCACCCCGGTGCAGCGCCACTAGTCGGACTAGTACAACACCGTATAGCGCTGTGTACTTCTGCGTTATGATTTATGAATCAGAGTGTAATGCGTGGTATGTCCACTCTTTTGTTTGAATAAGCAAAGCTAACTCTTAATTTGATTTTGGTGAATTATTTATACATTATTCAGTGAAATATTAATTGCTATCGTGCACGGCCAGTCTCTGAGGACCTGAGTAGGTACTTGAAACATTGCAATTTAAATTCACAACACTGTTTATGTGACACTGAAAAACAGGGAGATTCATTAGATTCATATTAAATTGTTATCACCTTAATATTTTATGTGCTCACACAAGTCACACGAGAGTATAGTCACTTGACACTCTTATACACATATACCTACGCGAGTGCTCATGTTAGCCACTCGTCGCCTGAATTCATTCGGCAACATATTTCACGGAATTAAAAAATCCACGTGTCCATTGTTTCGTGCACAGCAGTGCAATTTCTCTAGGTCGAGCTCGAGTCACGTAATTTTGGTTTGCGTTTGTGATTAACGCGCGTTTCATTTGAAAATCCGCAGGCAAAATGATAAGACCCGCGCAAAACAAGGGTACAGGCCAACTTTCGCAGGGTGAGAACAAAATGAGGGTCAGAATCAGGTGATACATGTCATCGGGCTTAAAGATATTTACCCTCATACGACAGCCAACTATAGAAACCTAGTGATAGATATAAAAATAGCCGAAGAGCAAGTTTGATATAGCTGCAGTATAAGCATAATATTGTTGTGATTCTAAACACAATAAATTAATGAAAATATTGAAATCTTATTTCGTCTCATCATATTATTGATCGTAGTTGATTTTACAGGAAATCCTTCATACCTGTAACTTTTAGTACAAACGATACGTTGTAAATGCGTTATCACTGGATTGTAAAGTAGAAATATTTATACTAAATTATACAACAAAAGGTTAGAATAATCAATATTAAAGTGCACACCGAGAATAGTTTCATTAAATATAGACTCTTGTCCATAATGTTTCATCGTGTTTTTTACATTGCGTATTCAACGCAAATATACGATATTAAAATAACATCGAAGGCGGCAATATAGGCAGGTATACAAGTGGTAGTGCAAAGAAGAAAATAAAAGGAAAAAATATATGCAAATAAATTCAAAAATGTCAAGGGACATTTTTCAAAGAAACTAATAGTATAACCGCCACTCACCGTCCCAACAACAGACCCACTATCTAGCTACAATTAATGCCGGTGTAATACAACTGTTTTTTTTTTTTTTTGCTACTTCAATTAAAGTGCGTTTAATAACACCAGGTTTTATTGTAGGGAATTGTTCATCTCGAAAGGTAGTAATATCTTATAACTTTACGATTGAATTTATCAAAAAGAAAAAAAAAACTTTATATTATATATTGTCTGACTGAACAGACGTCAGACACCTTCACCGAGAATCGTTCGTCGCTCAACGCTTGATAAAAATATAAATGTTTTGTTATTATTCTCAATTATCGTTTATATACTTATATACTCCTCCCCATCGCCATCAGCTGTTGTTGACGAGGGCTATACTTTGCGTGGTGTCCGTTGGGGTTTTATTGACGACCGTAAAAGCTGCACATTCAACGCTATCACGATTTTTTTTATTGCATTTTACTCAAACATATGTGTCCGAAACCAAA
>NC_042494.1:113598440-113601111 GCF_005508785.2 Acyrthosiphon pisum | reverse complement strand
ATTATTTTGATCTCGCAAGGTTTATGCGATTGGGGTGGGTTAAATTTGCATATGTCTCGTAGAAAATAAAAATAGGATAGACCCATGTGATAGATAACTCATTGTGTTTTTATAACACCATTTTATAAATTATTCGATGAATAAATTGTGATCGAAAACCAGAACGCATTTGTAAAACTAACGGGGGAATGTGCGTATACGCATACATTTTAAAAATTGCCAATCCCTTCGATTTTAAATTGCAAAATTATAATTTTAAATTTTAACTTATTATAAAATGTTAACTCGATCAATAAGTTGATATTTTATATCACATAAAGTAAATGGTTTAAGATATCATAAATACAATTTAATGCTCAAATACTATGCTGAATATTCCATACAATAAAAGTGAGTAATGTATGTGACGGAAATATGAAATTATTATAATAATAATATGACCAATGGGCAATGACCATTTAATGGAAAAGTTGTAGTGCAATTCAGAGTCAACACGAAAAGACCATAAATCGACTGTAAACGTAGAATACCAATATTTTTGGCACATAATTCGATAATTTAGGGAATTATACGATAAAAATAAGTGTCAATATTTTATTTGTTAATTGAAAACATTTATCTTTTATAATACTGTATACTTGTAATTATTATTGTACAAATTATTCTTAAAATATATCACTTAAAATTATTATGTGCACTATTTTTTAAGATAAATCTAAATGTATATACATTATAGATAAATACGATTTATAATAATTTAGTTGACTTTCAATTAGAAATGTTATGTTAATTTGAACAACAACTATCCGATATCATTAGTTTTATAAATTATAAATACATAAACATCTTTTTATTTTAAATACCTTTTAAATTGAGTGTTCACTAGCTGTTCACAAAGAACATCCTACTATTAAAATAATATCTTATCCAGTTCTCTATATTAATTTCTTTGATCATGTTTTTTATTGAATTCGATTTCAATTTTTAAATTATTTCATAATATTTTTAAAATGCCTGTAGATTGTAACATCAAACACTTTAATTTCATTCATTGCTTATGTGTTTTTTGAAAAATCCATTAAATTACTATCCAAATACAAAACTGAAATTGCCAATTTGTATAGGTGTATGTATTGTTTAATATTGAATGTTTTTATAAAATATAGTTTTGTTTTTTTTTTTACTAAACATCTGCTGATTTCGTATAAAATAATAAGAAATTGGATACACTTTTTGGAAATGAGCTTAAGTAGTTAGGTTGCTACAATAAAGTCTAAAACTCATATTTTTGATTTAAATATAAATTATCTAAAAAGAATAGTTATGTAAGTAGACCTACGTTTAATTTTTTTGCATCACACAACTCACATAAGCAAATATATTAATTACTTACTTACATGCGTGATGCTTATCACGCGGAATACGTAAAATAAAAGGACTGATACTTGAGCTTTGGAAGCAAGTTATTGTATGTACCTACTGAAAAAATAAAACACATCAACGTTTGAAATCTTAAAATGTGCGTTCATTCTCATTTCTCCGTATGTAAAGTACAGCATTGTTACAATCAACTAGGTAAATAATAATAAAAAAATAATATTTTTGTTGACGAGATCGACAAATTTTATGTTATTTTGTAAAGAAATAAAATTGAAAAATGTGTCGTTTCCTAAGTCAGGTAGCACGGTCATAAAATATGCTACACGCGTATGATTAAATACCAGCAATGCATCTAAGTGGACCCGGACTAACCTAAAACCCGTGGAGCTACGTCGACCAAAATATTTAAATTTATTGTATTATTACAATATTTCAAAAATATACAACAAAGCGATTTCATATGCACAGACGTTTCTGTCAACGCTCTTGAAAAAACCCAATATAGGTACCTACGTATATTATGAAACTTCCGTTTTTGTCTCTGATTGACTACGAGATCCATTTCTCTCTTTGGGGTATACGAAAAAAACGTCAAATTTTTAAAAAAGTAATTAATTTTGTTAAAAATTAAAAATTTCCTCCCTTCCCATTAAATGTGACAAAATCTCAATCCGCGGATGAAGCAATAAACAGGCAAAAGAAGGCATACGAGTGAGGAGGGGTAGAGATCAAGCGTTTGTGGCACTGCTTTATGTGGTTTACGCTTGCACAATTGCACGGGGTGCACAGGAAATCTGAAGCGCTGAAAGTAGGAAATATGCAGCGTGATCACTCTCGAAAGGTGGAGCGGGCGTGCGTGTAAGGCATGGAGCAACGAGTGATCATAATATTATTATTCGTGGATTACATTAAAGCGACAAAGGGGCCTCGACTGGGAGTGCATAGTGGGAGATGGAGAGTGATAGAGTGAGAGAGAGAAAGAGTCTTATAGTGGTATAAAATACATTTTAAATTATCATCGAGTTTACCGCAGCTGGTAGCCCGTATCCGAAAAAGCACCTGCTGCTGAATATAAAAAAAAAAAACCACTGCCGTTTCCGTTACCGTCGTACATTTCATATACAGGTATATTTATATATAATATTAAACACGGACTATTATAGTTCGCAAACTGAAAGCTCTTCGCCAGTCGTGAGTCGTGACGGTGTAAACGATAATATTATGCTACAACAATAATACATTTACTATATTATTGTCGTGTTGAGGCGCCTCCTATTCGAACATAATATAA
>NC_042494.1:113494309-113598340 GCF_005508785.2 Acyrthosiphon pisum | reverse complement strand
TTGTGACCATAGTGACCACTTTGCCCTTTTAATATTGTTTAATTTACTATTTAAAAAAAAAATATATTCCTATCAACTAATTAAACTTAAGCTAATTCTATAATATATAAAAACTTATGTAGATTTCGAAAAAAAATAATTTGAGTATATATTAATTACTAGGTATGTTTATAAAATATACCTAGTTATTTATTCAGAGCACGTATCTTACACCAACAGCATCCAAAAATGAATTTTTTTTTTAAACTGAAACGGTAAATGCTTTTATCAATAGTCGTTTATCAGTTGATAAATATGATAACAATGAACCAATCCACGTGATGAAACCAAATATTTATTTATTTACGACAGAATAATAAGACATGACCACTTTACCCGCTATGGCCACTTTGCACACCTTTCCCCTACTGTTCAGTTATGTTCAAATTGAAACAATGTATAAAAACAAATAAATTTATAATATTATATTTTGAAACATAAAATCTAATTCCAATCAATATAATAAGTTACATAATTTATAAATGTATTTCAAAGTAAACCAAAAGGGTAGGTTGTAAGAACAATATTATATTAATATTCAGTGGTTGATTAAAACAGATCCGAGGAGTAGTGCAAGCCAGTAGTTAAATTCTAAATTCAATAAACACAGTAACGAACTTAACTAAGTGTATTTTGATAGAATTTAAATGTGCTTAAATTAACACACACCAAATCGTATACCCAAACTGTTCTGCCTTCTGCGTATAATTATAATGAGGAATGTGCCTACTTATACATTGTGTATGCACCACAGAGGAATGTGTATTCGAAATTTCAAACCTATAATTCAAAATTAAAATAAAAACAATTATTGTATGCTTACCAAAATAACTAATGATTCATTATTTAAGACATAATTTTCGTTGTAGATTTTGACAGTAATATTTTACAAATTATGATTTACGACATTATCAATTATCTAGATAATAATGTAAATGATAATTTAGGATGCACTTTACGAATATCAATGATACTATAATATTATAGTAATATTATTATCGCAGAACCTATTACTACCTAAAAATATCATGTATAAAGTCAATGTTAAATATTACAATACTCAACATTAAATTACCAACGTATTGACATTACTTTGAGATACAAATTTAATCATTTGATTCTACTATTCGAGTTTATACTCGAAGAAAAGTACGATCAGAAAAAAATTGTTTAATTTAATTCAATACCTACCTAAATAATCGATTCTCCTTTGTGGCCATATAATAATACATAACCGTATCTATATGCAAATTAATCTTGTTATAACATTGAGGAGAATAAGAGATATCCATTCTTATATGTTCAAAGTAAAAATTACCTTTGAAGGATAACCATTATATACTTGCAAGATGCTGTAAACATGAATAGTTATTAAATTTTAATACATTTTATCTTTAGCCTTGGAGAAAGCAGTCATAATGTTATACTATGTTTAGAAATGTCTTTCCTTACCATTACTAATGTGGTAATGAGACCGTTGCGCATTATTCAGCGGATCTACTATATTTTGTCATAACCGATATTACAGATATAACATCTAACGGATTGCATAATTGTAAACAAATTAAAGACATTATCATATTTTATACTATTATATACAAATAGTTCAAATACTTGAGGAGTACAATAACAAGCGTTAACATTTAAAAGTTGTTTGTGTTATCATAGTTTGGCGACGGTGTCAGAATAATTTAAATTATAATAGAAGGTTTTCAAGTTCAGTGACTAAAATAGTTAACAAAACCGTTCCACGTGAAATCAACGTAGGTAGTCTCTACTGTTTTTGTTTCACATAACTATATATACGTTAGCATGATAATTTTATGACGTGTGTAGTAGCTTTTTGAAAAATTATAATTAACTAAACACTGTTTTAGTGCAGTTGACTATCTGTCTATCTGTCAAACCAACATTACATTATTTGCATAGGCACAATATTATGTATTTACATTGCTAAAATAATTATTCCTGACCTATAAATTTACTAGAAACTATCTAATACTGATGTAGGTACGAAAATAAATGTATTTAGTAGGTTGTAATTACAACATTAATGTTGTATAGCTATCATTCGTATAACCACGATATCAAAATGTGCAATCAAAATGTTGGATAACAGGTGCCTGGTGCCAGGACGATTCGCATAATGTACCTATATAGAGAAAAATGTATTAAATAAGTGTAATATTATAACTAACATTGTTATAACGATGGAATGTTTGTGATTCCAAATGGATTGTGGAAGTTATTAGTTTAACGATGTGTTTTTTCTTCGAGGGAAGTAAGATAAACGTAAAAAATATAGCAAGGTACCTACACGTAATTTGATGAATATTAAATAATGGTTTAATTCATAATTTTCTACAAACGCCCATAACGGCATAACTCATAACTATATGTATCTCTTTATTACTATTATATAGGTAGTGATTTTGAATAATATGTCGTGTTAGGGAACGTATATAGTATGGAATTTTAAAGCTGCGAGTACATAATCACGGTAGTGTACTAGTGTGCATGAATTAATATTAAATTATTTTTTTTTTTAATTAAATTAAACTATTACTTAACTTAACTTACGTATTTATAATACGTATTAGTAATATACTAATATAGATAATCATTGTAAATATGTAGGTGTTCATTTTAGAACTAGAAGTGCTTATAAACATCTTCAACACAACCACTCTCATATGCCCATTTATATATTATATACATGATCTACATGATCGTTCATTCATTAAAATACGTTTATAGGTGTTTGTACGTTTAACGTTTTTAAAATTAATTAGATTTAGAATTCAATAATAAAGATAATCAAGACAAATTTCAGCATGGTTTGATATAAAACATATAAGTAACAATTGATTAAAACATTATTACACGTATTAGAAATTATACAAATAAAATGTATTCGAGAGGCATACATAATAATATGTGTTAAATAGAAGGAAAAATAACATAACATTGTGTAGGCACAAAACTTAATATGAATTTTAAAGTACCTATTTACATTTCTCTTTAAAAAAAACTTCATTATGTGTATAAAAAAAAAATAATTTTAAATGAGACTCAAGTTCCCATCTTTTCAAAGGCTTATACTTATGCAGTTATACACTTAAATTGTATTTTTAACTATCACGTTACCAACCACGTCTCTATTTTCCATATCTTGTGTACAGTATTAAATAGTCGCACTTATTATATCATAATCGTATAATATTATTACCGTGATATTATTATATTTTTATCTTTTTCTAAAAAATCTTGGGTGTTCCTTTTTGTACGCAACTGGCTTTTAAACTGCAATGCTAACGAACCGACGCGTGAAGTTGTCAACCATCAGAGGTTACCCATATCGTTCGTGGTTCGGAATTATTTGTCTTTGCCGGCGTATACCAACAGTGCACTTAAAAATTTATATATATTAATCTAAATATTATCCATATAAATATATGCTTAAATGGGTGTCGAAACGATAGCTGAAGTAACACGTTTACCACAGCACCGTTTTGGACACCGCGACCACAGTAATATGATAACACGAAATAGATTATAGACACTATATTCAAATATTCTAAATCGATATTATTACATATTATTATTGCCTGTATTATATTATTATTACCTCCAAATTATAATGAAATGCCTACGTAAATACACGGTCATGATATCATTGCAAACATGAATATTATCATTTCGCGCCAGTTCCATTACGCGGTTGCGACCGCAGATTCTGTCCAATTAACATTTAACAATAATACATATGCACGCACACGCACACACACACACACACACACACACACACGCATATATATTATTATTATTATTATTATATATAGTTGGCTTTCCACGTAGCCGGCGCACTGTCTGAATACTACGAGTGAAATTTCCCGACGATGCTTAACGAAGTAGGTTGGTCGACGTTATTAAAAATTATTTTAATAGCGGTCGTTTTCCGTCTGCGGGTTTCGATAACAGGAAAAAAAAACCACTATCTTGTTAATATTATATACTATACTCGTATAGTCGTATATATTATCTATATAATAATAATATAATGTATGTGTGTGGGTAAGACATTATAATATTGCTACACTGTGTAATACTAATAACAATAATAATTATTACAATAAAAATAATACTAAATCAAGAGGCATGCAGAATAACGATAGAGACGTCATCAATGTCAGTACACTAATGTCTATTATCGTAATTTCTTCTTCAGCTTTTAAAGGTCATTAAGGCCCATCACTGATCCAAGCCTTCTCCACTTCTCTCTATCACTTACCAATTTCTCCGGGTTTTCAACCCTTACTATCCGAAAATTCTGGTTGGGCTCGTCTATTCACCTTTTCTTCGGTCTGCCCAGCGGTCTCTTGCCTTCTGGCCATACGTGTCCAAGGCAGCTCATTTTCCTTCCTTTAAGTGTTTGTATTATGTCTTCTTCTCTCCACAGGTCTTTAATTTCCTTATTGGATCTTATTTCCTATTCACCTATTTGATAACTTTTTTAGGACTAAAAATGCGTCGTAGGAATTTCCTTTATAGGACTGCCAGTTTTCTTTCATCCTCTTTTGCAGATGTTGGGCACGTTTCGCATGCGTATAGAACTACTGGTCTTACTAAAACATTGTATAATCGCATTTTTGATCTATTATTGTAACACATATATAATATGTACTCGAGTACACCGGACGATTCATCAATGATTCGCACCCCCAACTTTTCTATTAACTATAAATTTATTCAATTTTTTTCAATCTAAATATAGATGCATGTGTACAACGAGTACTTTTCGATTTATTAAACTTTATGTACCAGGGAATAAAGATAAAAGTCCATGCGATAATGCGTTCAAAAAGTTAGGTCAGGCCTGAATTATAGTAAACAATATTCTTATTTAACAGTTTATATTATTTTTAATTTGCACGAGATTAATACGTATACTAGACTAAATATTGCATTTGTGTTATATGTATTTTATGTATAACCAGCAAAATCAAAGAATATTACCTATCCTTAGAATTACTACAAAAAGTTAAGAGGACTTCGTACACGCATGTGTTGCCTCCGTCATACTAACACAAAAATATTAAATCAATATGTACGTCCAGCAGTTCCAACTTTGACATATTATCAAACTTAAATGTAAAAACATTACCTGTATATTATCTCTTAAGTGTTTTACTATATTTTAATTTTTAGGTAAGTTATGAGTGTGTAAAACATTAATACTTGAAAATGCTCAGAATTCACTTAAAAATGTAAATATTGGAAAAAACCAACGATTAACACACATAATATTCTTACAATCTTACATTTAAGTTTAATAATAGGTCAATTCATTCTAACATTTAAGATTTTAAGCTAACATTACAAAATTTAAAATGCTTGACTTATATTTCAGTATATTGTGTGTTAGTATAAGACGGAGTCAACCTATATGGCGGATACATCATATATTAACTACGTTTTATGTTAATAAGCGATGGGGGCCGGAGGAGAACCTCCTCCACCCCTCGATTAACTCAAAAAAAAAAAAAAGATTATTTCAAAAACAAAGAATGGCATGCAGACAAATATAACTAAAAAAAATTTCACGTACCAGTAATTTGTTTTTCTCTACAAACATTTTTTCTCGTCTGATCAAGAAAGGGTAAGTGCGATATTTGCTAAAGAAAATGTATTTATACAAACATAAAATATTTTAGAATATTTGTAGGTATATTATTATCTCTGTTTTAACTGTCCACTGAACTTAATTACATTTTTAATGTGATTTTTGTTAGTTTATAATATTACTGAATAATCATTGAATATCAGATGTATATTTTACTGTCTATATTTTTGATCTGATCGCATTAATCGTGGGAACTAAATTGTCACACCTGTCTGTTGACGAGAATATTGAGACAATGGAATTGGGCATATTTTTCAACACACAAAATGTCTGGAAGTGATGAGTTCCAAACTTTTAACATTTAATTATCAAATAACTTTATTATTATTTATAAATAAAAATTAACTTTTTTCCCCATTAATTATCAATTATTTTCAATATCGCAATAATGCAATATGAAATGAAATATTATTGAGTGCGGTTAAATTTGGACAACGTGCAATAGGTGCAACGTGTGTTACAGGTTGGTCACCTCTGTTGTACATTAACAATTATAAATTAACACAAAGCGTCTGAAATCTGAAATTAATATTTATATTATGTGACGATGTTACAAAATAATATAGCGATGAAAACGTCATAAATATATAATACATAAAATATAATAATAATTATATAAGCTATGTCGATTATAGGTAGGTATCTGATGGTTCCCGACGAGCTACATTAAACAACCACACCAAAAAACAGTTTATAATATATTGTAGTAATAATGATAATATTATAATATTACATAAATATCGCATTGTTGTAGTGCTGCAGTGTTATCGCTATAGGCGGCACCCTATTAAACGCGACGACGATAATAATATGATATTAATCCGTCGCGAATTGTTGTTGTTGGTTTTTTTTTTTATAAACGAGCTTGAAATGGCAGAAAACAATAATTTCGGGCCAATAATTTCTACGACCCAATTTCGTTGCGAACTCAAACAATGAATCGTGGGAACGTAGGTATAGAAGGATATCTATAGCCACTGCGGGCTGCATGAGGTATAGTGCGCGCTAGCCAACTAAATTTTTAATTGACACTGTATAAAGACCAACGCGTATAATGTGTATATTCATTATACATATTATATTATAGTGAAGTATATTATTATATATATATATATATATATATATTTGTTTGCAAACATACATAATGTAGAAAATTACGACCGCGGCCAGACAGAACACATGTACCTATATAGTACAATAATAATAATATATCTTATGGGTTTCGTTATTATTTATTTGTAACGAGTCCGTAACGTATATGGTCGTAATCAGGTACACCGCCACTTGCCCGCAATCAATGTATATTATGTAAGTATAATATGACAAATACTGTGTGTGTGTATATATATATATACGTACCTAAACACATATAGTCGGCTATTATAATAGGAAAATCTACTTTAAAGTTGTGAATAATTATTATCCTTGTCCACTGTGCTTTTATACGGTACCACTGAAGTAAGTTTTATGTCTCGACGCTTCCGTGATGACTATATTATATTTTAAACCACACAAATTAGTACACTTTTTAGACTCGTGATTTAATAAATGTATATCATACAATATTGTTGTTAACTTTTAACAATATCAACCTAAATAAATAAATAATATATACAAAAGTAAAGTCGCCGTCTACATAAAACCATATATTATGATGATAAATGGCCATAAAGTTATGATAAAAACTTCTCGTCCGCGGAAAGTTCCATAAGTAGGTACTTCTTGCCAAAACGGCCACGGTAAAATTTCCGGATCCGAGTTAAAATCGTCAGAGGAAATTTTTCCACCTCCACCTTCAATCGTGGTGTTAGATACGCTATACTGACGTATACGATGATAATAATATTATATTACTTAAGTATTATTTTACAATTTACATACAATATACGTAAATACCAACGGTTTACAATTATAATAAAACTTTAATTATGAAATTCAACCCGATTCAAGTCCATTAAGAACGACAACCCCAAATAAAACTAAGCGTGTTTTAAAGATGTTAAGAAACACGAATGGAGCCAGAAAAAGTTTAACAAATTATAATTGTTTTTCACGTGGAGCAGTGCTTGTGGGATTAGATTACACCTTAACTGGCTAACTCGTTTTCAATCCGTCGCCTAATTTTTGTATAATAATTATATCATTATGGTAAGTTAGTAAGTTGTTCAACGCGGCACATACATGCTATTATGTTAATCGATTAAAATATGTCTAAATATCCAACAAACAAAATATAATAATTATAATAAATATTATTCTGGTAGGCGTTTAATCGTAATATCGAAGCTAACCGCACTATAAATGCTCATCGTATGACGATCATTGATCAGTATTTTATAATAAACTCAAAAGTTTGAACCATTTACCGTTTACTATGTTTGTTGTGATCATACAAACGACTGAATTAGGTATTCATTATTCAGTTATTGTTAATTCTAACCCAATTAATGAATATTATGACTGCGAACTAATGAAATCGACCGTTCACAAAGCTAACTATTTTTTTCATTTAGATGTCTTGGGTGTATATTACTTTCATTTCGATTGAATTTAGTGAATATTAAGGCCACGCTCAATATCTCTAAAAACAAATAAGGTCAATGCATTCATAAACAGACGGTAGGTACATATAGGTATATATTTGAATATTTCAAACCAAATATTATAATACAATGTAATTAAATGTGAATACTCTACGTGAGAATTGATTTCCTTATTATTATTTTTTTTATAATTTATTAATATTAATTTTTACATATTTTTTTTTTTTTTTTTAGTTTAAAATACAAAATATTAATACATATATTATTATATTCGATTTTTAATATAAGTTGTTCTAACTTCTGTTTGCTCGAGGCAAATATCATATAATATAATAATCTGCTTAAAATATATTAATAATAATACCATATAATTATTTAGTCATTGAGTAGTACTGATTTAAATAGTATACTTTAACATAAACTTTAATCATACCTAATTCATATTTGGCTTGCTCATTGTGAAATATATGAACTGAAAAATATTACATTTGATAATTATTTTGATTTTAGGTTTTGTTTTACTTCAACTATACTTTGTCTGTTTTGATTTTGATACGATTAAATACTTAAGTAAGCACAATTGTATATTGTTCTACACTTCTACTATTCGAGTGATTTGTAGATTTTTCTCACTCGGTGTTTAATCGAAATGGAAAACTTAGTTTAAGATTGACTATTGGATTTGGTCCAAAAAGTAGTCATTGAAACTAATATAAAGAAAAACCTTAACAATTTAGTGTTTTCATACTTCAATAATTTCTTACAAAAGATTTTATACTTGAAATATGTATAATAAATTATACATCATATTAAATAATATCTTCATTGGCACAAAGACTTTTTGTCAATATCAATATAATAAAACAGAATGATTATATTTGGCATTGTTTAAAATAGTACTTTGTTTCACGTGGTGTTATGTAATGCAACACAAAGTTTTAATCAACTTACAAAACGATCTTAATTTTGTTTAATATAATATTTATATACATTATACATATAACTGGCGTAAGTCTTTCCTGCAGTGATGACACATTTTTTTTTATTATTATGTTATATGATATTTAATTACAATTAAAATATTTGCATAACGTTTATTAAAATTCTGGTATCAAATGAAACCAAAATTAATAATGTTACACGCTTAATATGATGAAAAATAACAGTCATTTAACATTTTAAACATTTTAATGCCAACAGATTTAATTATTAAAAGATTAATTATACTAGAGTATTATATAGGTATAGGGTAATAAATAAAATATGTTCTTCTTTCTTTTAAATTCAAAATATGTAAGAAATAAAAATAATAGGTTCTTAATACCTACATGTAAGAACCTATTAGGTATTTAAATGTTTACAATTAAAGTGCACAATAATATTATTATGTTGTAGTTGCAGTGAAGGCATCGTATGCCACACAGTTTTAGTTTTAAACTTTCTGCTAGTATTTTAAGCCATGTATGATATAATAATATTATATTATAGAATACGTATACCATAAAGCAAATTAAAATAATAATATTTTTTATATTGTATAAAACAGCGTTTCTTGTAAAATAAATGGACTAGTTTCATAGTAATAATAGTGTAATATTATTAAAGGTATTAAAGAACTATTACTACACTTATGACTTATCATATATATATATATATATATATATATATATGTCATAAATATTAAATGTATACAAACATACATACATACATACATAAATATATACATATATACCTAATGCTATTACTATTATTACATATACATTTTGTTTTATATTATTATATTTTAGGAATACTGCATATAACCAGTAGTCGTAAATTATATTGTAAATAACAGTAACAATTTGTATGAAATAATATATTATAATAGTTGTATGACTGTGAGTAAGACACGCGGTAATTTGCAAATTGTCTATGAAATAACGTTTGTTATACAAAATGTGAATATATGCACCAAATTACGTATATTACTTAGGCACTTTATATATTATGTTTATAAAAAGTACAGCCTAAGCTCAATTCAATAAAATATATTTTTGATCATTTTTACTTAGCTTCTTAATTTTTTTTTTACAATAAGCGTATGAGTGGACAGTGCAGTACAGGTTGGCATGAATTAAATGATAAAAAGAAGCTTAACGATGACACTTTTTTTGCATTATATAAATTAGGGATTAATTTAGATTTAATAGATATCTGCACCATTGGCAAGTTAATCGTTAAGACTTAAGTAGTATTTTCAGAGATGTTATTTGAGGTCAACGAATAACAGAATATAGAAACGATATGTTAAACCTTCAAAAATATTATCCTCTAAACGTTTTTTAAATAGTGATTTTATTCTAAGATTACTCAAAAGTCATAAAAAAACGATTGCATGAGAGCGTTTTATCTATGTTGCGGGTTGGTCTGAGAGAGAAAAAAATATTGCGCTGACATCCTCTTAAATATGATTAGAGGTATAGAAAAATGCACCTGTTACTAGACGGAGTGTAGATGATTGAAATGCTCGGATTTGTTTTAAGTTTGATCGTTATACTTATTAATCAAATAATACATTTTGATGGTGGCTTAAATAAACAAATCAATGAAACATTAAATTATTTAAGTAATATTATATAATCATATACTTATTTTTATTTATTAAATATTATACTTAACCTATTGTTTTCCATCATTTCCTACGCAACAATTAACGGATAATACCAATTACCTATATGTTTTTGTAAATAGTACAATAGTACCTATATCGAGTTATGACAAATATTCGACTTTACAATTTTTTGGGGTTTTGGTGTCTTGACCCCCCTCCCCCTTTCCCATCACAACTAGTTACTAAGTAGTTACGCCAACGGACGTCTTGTAGGTAGATGTGGACAACTTAAAATAATATTTATACATTGCTCGTGTATTATAATCAAAATATTAATTGAAAACGAGAACGCATTCCGAACCGTCCCGTACGAAATAAACAATGCGACGTGGACTTGATTTTCAAACGAAATAACATTTATACGTTTTAGTATGCAAGTCTTGCGCGTTGATCGTATACTAAAATCTAAACCGACGTGATTCGCGATACATACGTCGCCACGTGATTCGTCGAGACTTATGAGACATCGAAACTCGTAAAAAACGCCATGCTTGCCAGTATAATGACTATTACTGTGGCTAATATTTATATATTATAATACACGCAGCAATTATAAAAATATTTTGAGATGGGTAAAATGTATTTGTTATACGTATAGGACGATACATATGTTTTTTGTGTAGTTATGTGTTACTTTTACGACCTAAAGGCTATTATATAATGTACAAATTTTCAAACTTTATCGTTATTATATTATGTAACTTATATAATAATATAATATTATTAGCTCGTGTGAATGCGCTTTATTATGATATTTTTGTAAAAATACATACAAAATCGGGACATTTATTTAGTTTTAATAGCCTCTGAAAACAATATACGTTTTCCTGACACAATGCACGACGGTAAATGTCGATTAACAACATTCTCAACCGTATTTCTCAAAAAACTTGTTCGTTTTATTTGATTTTATTAATCATTATTAATATTATGGTAATTGTATATTATATATATACCTAGGCAGTAGGCGTGTAGTGTATACCAACACATATAGTTCATGTAAGTAAAAATAAATTCTGTTATATCTGTTATCATATTTTCTTTTTATGCATGTAGCCAAGGATATTGTATTAAATTTATATTAAATAAAAATAAAAAAATAAATATTATTAGGTACTCCCAGGTACTTAATATAGTTTATACTGAGATGGTCATATTATATTTTGGGCTTTGGTGTACTTTTAAAATGTTACTTTACTCCACTGACCCGTACACATACATTTATACCCATATAATATAACGGGCGCAAACGCGTCATTATAGTAAATCGGCGCATTGACATGCGTGTAGTTAAGTTTTAGAACAATATAATGATATTATACGCTCGTGCGCACTGCGCGATCGTATGTGGTATTATGGACCGACAACAAACTACCTTTGACGGCGGCGGTCATTGGGTCGTCGGGGGATCTTCCGCGACGGCGGTCATCACCACCGCATTAGGGCAGTCTGCACTTGATTCGAACACGCTCATGTAGGTATATGTAAGTGTACTTGTGTGTAAGTGAGTAATATTGTGTGCTTATACTGGTATAACTTCGTATATGTGTGTGTGCCCGGTTACGGGTCATTTGGTCGACGTATCATAGCAGAGGTCAACGAGCAAATACCGTCAGCGGCTGTGAGTTTTTAATTAATGACGGAAACGGTGACTTTATAAGACTACAGCTTACACTGCGCTGCTGCGACGACCGCGACTACTAGAAATATAGACGGAACATCATTATTACTATTATTGTTATTTCGTGCCCTTCTCCTGGGAGGGAAGTAGTGGCGGTGGTAGTATAGTGACTACTATATAGTATAATAGTAGCTAGGTACCTATATAGACATATAGTAGGTAGTTGTAGTAGTAGTAGTAGTAGTAGTAGTAGTAGTAGTAGTAGTAGTAGTAGTAGTAGTAGTAATAGTAATAGTAATAGTAATAGTAATAGTAATAGTAGTAATAGTTCAAGTATAGCGCTGTGTTTAGAAGAAGAAAAAGAAGAAGAAGAAGAAGAAGAAGGAAACGTGGTGAAAGATCTGTTGTGCCAGCGCGCGGTAGTGGATTGAGGTTAACCTCATTCGTTCGTTGGCACAGACCGCGGCACCATGTCCGAATCGCGTGAGTGAACCACAGTGGTTTTGCCGACAATTTTACGATTTAATACACATATAAACGCACGCGTATATTCTTTACGTGTATACACAAGTTTAAACATTTCCGGTTGTTCCCGACAGTGTTTGTTTAAGATTTTTATATTTTATATCGTTTCCGTCCGTTTTGTTTGTTCTATGTATTTTGTTTAATTTTCGTATTTTTTAAAACCCTTTAACTGTTTTTAAGTTTAATTAATTTTTTTATCGTGCGTAAGTTTAATATGTTGTGAACTTTTTACGAAATGTTCGGCGTGTCAAAGGATTACGAGCTCGCAGTTTACTCTATCGTCGTAGTGTCAGTTTAGAATTTGAAATTACCGCGGAATTGACGAACGCTATAATGGCTACGAAGCGCAAGAAGCTCTTGCCCGCCAGAACTTTGGCTCTGTTGCTGGCCAGCTTATTTGTTTTTGACTGTTTAGCTATAAGTGAAGGTGAGTGAACATTATTTTAATTTTGTAATTATTCAACTATACTCCTCCGGTTGCATATAACTCATCACAGTAGTGTTCGGTTTTTATTGTTATAACTAACTATATAGATATAAGTACATGTTATAATTAGTGATTACTATAATTTCTATAGCAATATATATAAAAATTAAAACATAATCGACATCTTTAATTACAAGATCTCATAGGATTTCATTATTTAGACCAAAAGTGTTTGCTCGTTTTGAATATTTAAAAGTTTTAATCTCACAAATTTACTGATGTAATGCATTATTTTATCAGCTTCGAGCTTTAAGACATTAACTGTATGTTTGATATACTTGTACTATAACTATTAATTTACTGATTATATGTACATATATCAGGAATGTATACGATAATATTCATCAATTTAGGTATTTAAATCTGAATTATTATTATTATTATTAATATTTATAATTTAATTGTTTTAAACGCTAAGAAATGTTTTTCAAAAAATAGTAATTTGCACATTTTTAGAGTATCTTCTAATCTATATGGTAGATTTATATACCTATATGGCACACTAATTTTGCTTCTAAAAAAATATTTATATTATAGTGAACTCATAATACTTGTTAATTTTTTTTTTTTTGATACGCAATGCCGCCGTGGTGTCATTCACGCTTGCGTTAAAGTCATCAAAAGTCACATGGTCTTTCGTTGTTTGTCCGTGAAGTGATATATTTTGTAATAATTATTGGTAGGTATACGTTTAGTATAATTCTGCTGTCATCACGATGATCTGATCAAATTCATATAAAAGTACAAATCCACATATATCTTTGACTCGCGATTTACTCGTTTTCCGTCTTCCCTTTCTTTCGAAATGGTATATTATTATTATTGTTCGGTGTATTCTATTGGAGCGCCGCCGGGGCGCTATGGTAAACGATACATATATATATACCCACACGCGGGACGAACAATAGCGAACAGTAGACGATGAAGGTCGGATACTATTTGAAACAAATTAAATACAATGGGAATATAAAAAAACACGTAAATTGAAAAACATACTTTCATTCGTGTACAAATAATAATATTAGATTTATCATTAGCATAATATTATACGATCATAATATATAATAGTGAACAACGGATGCTTTTTTTATATGCTGCTTACGAAACACCGGCCGTTTTCCGCTATTGTTTTTCCACTACATCGCTGACTATAGCTATTCTCTAACAGACCATATTATATCATATTATCATCGAGGAGATGACACTTGCTTTATCTTTGCACCATTATCATATCCATTATCACATAATTATTGCGGGTGTGTTGTATGTAAAAAAACTCATTTTCAGGAGCGCCATCGGTGTTTGTCATGTACTGAAAAGTAAAAGTCCATTGTATTATCAATATTATTATTATTGTAATCCAAATAATAGTGATTGAAATTAATGAATCAAAACGAGAGTGTGAACCGCGTATATACAAGCTAATCCAGGAAGAGTTATTTGCGACAGGGCGTTGAAGTCTCCGCGTATATATAACGTAATTGCAGCCTCCTCCACGCACGTTTTGTTTTGCATTTTTTTTTTCATCGCATAAATACTTTCTACGTATGTATATGGTTTTATTACGTTTATACACGAATCGAGGCATATGTGTATACTCTATATATATAATAGCATTCGTCTTTCAATGATAGGTTTTTCGTGCTTAAAAATCGTATCCCCCGTTGGCGGCGAAAGTGGTTGCGCATATTTTATTACCGGCGGCTATTTCAATGATTCTCATATTATTACTGATTCGCCGGCATATAGAAATAACTCGGAATCAACTCTAGAAGAACAAAATAATTTAATTTTTTTTATACGTCACCTAAGACGACGAAGGTATTATATGCAACACAACGTTCGAATTATTTATTTTATTTCTATGTAATAATATAACATATCATTTTATTAAGGTAGTGAAATTTAAGTTTGTATTTAGTAACATTGCATTACATTCATAATATATATTTATTACTATATACATTATACTTATATAATGTATAATATATTGTTTGTAATTGACATAGTGTTTTACTGTCAAATTTCACGTAATCACGTCCCAAAAATACTTATCAAACGAATAAGAACAGATCAATGTACCCAATTGGTTTTTTTTGTGATTGTATTCTTGATGTAAAAGATACTGAACCTGTTGGCGCGACCAGCCATAGCGGTTCCAGGTGAAATCCGCCGGAGACGTTAGACAGTTTTGTGAGAACTCATATACCTCGTTAGTATATAGTGTCTCTCCTTTCCCCTCCAAACACCCTGACCAAACACACGTGTCGTTCAAAATTTAAATGTACCTACACGTAACCACTCTCATAAAAGAAAAGAAAAGAAAAAAATCAACAAGTAACTTAAGAGGGAATAATATATATAATATTATACATCATGGTAAACCAAAATCTTGAAAGTCTTGCCAAAAAAATGTATAATAATAATGAATGCGCCGCATACTGTAAAAGGTCAAATAAGTTTAAAATGTTAAAAATATTTATAGGCATATTTACAATCACGCAAATAATATTATTATTATAATATATATGTGCATAATATATATATATATATACATATGCACGTTGTTTTTCACGATTCTATATTGAATGGCGCATTACGATGAGTTACGACGATGACGATTCTCGGTCAATGCGATTCGTGGCAAATAAAAATAAAAACGAGACGCAGTAAAATAATAATAATGATAACAATAATAATACGAAGGAGAAGAAAAAGGAACAGATTTGTCCGGGAAAGAAGATTTGGCGGTTTCGTCTTGAAGACAATGTGGCACAACGACGGGTGTGAGAAGGGGGAAAATAATCGCCGGATGACGGCGGTGTATGGTCGTGGGTTACCACGAGCGGCGGCGAGTCTGACACAATTCCTCGGGCCGGCCGGAGCCGGAAGCCTCCAAGCAATACTATACACGACTACCAGCCATTACTAGATATATTATTATTATTATTACTATTATACACACAGATACGAAAACCAGTCGGACCACACTCGATTTTCGCGCTATCGTTCTTACTGGCGGTTGCGACTTGAACATATATATATAGGTATATGTACTACGCGTATCAGCATATAGACTACACATATATATGTATAATCGAGCTGGTATATATATATGTGTATACCTATACCGACTATATACCTATATAGTTCTACATAAAATAAAGTTACACCTGTATATTATACATATTATGCGTTTGTGCGCCGAAGAAATTCCAAAGACACGTGTTAACCATATTTGTCAGCTGCCGGTATAGCAGCGAGTACCTATCTATATATTTTCCGATATACTGGTCCAAGAAGCAAATCGAATTTTAGAAGTCTTCGGTCGCCATGATATTCAGATAACATACCGTACACGAATACTAACATACAAAATTTGTATATTTAATATAATATTACGCACGTCATATTATTATTATACTTATCAATATTTATTAACACTTTTTAAATTCGGGGGCATCGTTTCATTTTTTTTCTGGAGTTGGAGATTATTGAAAATCCGCTATTAAATTTCATCTGCCTTGAAAAAACATTCTGCTGTTTTACATTTTTTTTTTTTAAATATTTACTAATAAATCCATCAACACCCGAAGATTTTACAAGGTAATTGAGCATAATATAAATGTATAAGGGGTTCAACCGCACACCCTGACCCCCTCCCCAAATGGTGTCCACTGTTATAACGTGAGTATAATATTATAAATTATACAGGTACCTATTCGAAACCGATCCAATAAAATATGTATAATATAATAATAGGTAGGTATTTAGGTACCGACCGCGGACAATGTGCATGCATCACAATATAATATATCTATATATAAAATATTATAGTTTGTATATACGCTTGACCATGATGATAATATTATTGCGGCGTATATACCCATATTATACCTGTGTTATATAGTAGCCCGCAGCGAGGACTGCCCACGAGAACTTCGATATGGCTTGTGTAAGTCGTATTATACATATATGCACGAGTATATATTATTATGTTGATGTCTCGTACATGATGTATATAAATAAATAATATATAGGGCGGTATATTATGATAATATTATGTTGATAATATATAAATTAAATGTTTTCGAAATATGTGCGGAATGGTGTCAGACCCATTTTCAAAAATGTTGTTGGCGCCGCCGCCACCAAGCAGGCAGTGCTCGGTGTTCGAATAATATTATTCTGGGGCGAATAACGTGTACGATAAAATGTATAAATATTGATAGGATTATGACAATAACTACGGATACTGAATAAATTACGAAAATTTTTTTATTTTTCAAATTTCCATATTATACTACTCCGATTACCGGCAGTGTTTGTGGGATTTCACACCATATTATGACAAGTGTAAATACTGCCAATGCCTATACACATGACGAAATTTTTCGCGAGGACAAGCCGACAATGCGGTTTCTTCAAAGTCTACGACCGGCGAACGTCGAACCGTAATTACCATTCCTGCGTGTATATTACGGTCGGTTCTTCGCATATTACGTGACGACAAAATTATTGGTTTGCGAATAGAAAACAAAAATTGCGTTACACAACGTCTTCGTCGTTGTCGTGTCTTTAATACAATTAAACAAAAAATATGAAACACGACAGCAGTGCACATAGTGCAGGATAATAACATTATATTATTATTATTCTGTGCTTTAGGTTTGGACGTTATAACATTTTTCTTTCTTATTGTCGATCGCCGAACGCCTGACAATTAACAATATGTCGTAACCTCCATAGTATACCTACCTCGTTATATTATATAGGTAAGCGACCGACCTACATTTTTGTGTACAATTTTTTTTTCTTTCTTTTAGAGTGTGCGTATCTTTGATTGAGATCGTTCCGGGATGAATAAAATTTTAATCGCAGTAAATCCGGAGTTAATCGTCGTCACAAACCACGTTAACAATAACAGTCATCATCGCCGTCGTTTGACAAATGGCGCGTATATACTTACCTACCACATACAATATTATTTTAACTCGGAACGTCCGCCGGATTTCGTGTGGTTTTCCGCCGAGTTTACCTCCCATCGAGACACATATTATGTTATTATCCCAACACGCTGCGGGTCGCAGACATGTGCGATTTTCGTCACCGACAGCTATAATCATAATCACAATATTCGTAACAAACGATATGATATCGTCACTGGAAAACTATAATATAATATTGTAGCCCGTAACGGCTCATATATGATACATAATATTATACATTTAATGTTAGTATTATTGCTACGGGTGCGAGAGTGAAAGGAAAACGACATTATACAGATATACCATTACATACCGGTTAGACGCGTCTTACAGCGTAATGTGTAGGTACTATATTATAATATTTTAATATTTATTGCTCGAAATTATATATTATGCACTTTTGAAAACCTCGTTTGTGCAGAAGTGAACGACTAAACGACGATACTCACGATCGATTTTCTGTATACAAATGTACAATGTGTAGATATAGGCACCAAACAACCTTGATGCGATGGCAATAATCAAATTCTCGTTTACGTACCGCTGTGGCGCATAATATAATAATATAATGTTTTAATAAACGCATTATAATCATTATTGTCGTCGATTAAAATATTATCGTCAAAAAGCGGGCGTTTCCGTCTCACAGTGACGTTTAACTGCGAATCGATTATTGAAAAATATTTTTACCGAAAACGACGTCTCCCAGCACACACAGACGATGACACGTGGGGGGTAACAGTAAACATAATGATATTTCCTTTCCATATCGATGGTTTTCTTATCGTGGTTAAACTAAATAGGCACGCATACAGTATTACAGTGTCATTCATGTATATTTTATATACATACATGTCATATTACCATAACTAATATTTGATAAAGAAAATAAAGAAAACGACGTTCAGTACCAATACGGCAATACCTGTCGGCTGTCCTACCTATTTAATATAATACATTATTATAATATACGGATGACAACATGAGTACCTATATAGTGTACCATATTATTATTATAATAGTTGTCCAGTCATAAGGGCGACAGTTATGGCTATAACCATCGATTTTCTAAAAAATGAAACGATTTTCAAACCAAAACTCGAAAAATTGTCACACACTGCAATCTACTACTACTATATCGTGAACGACCAATTGAATTCTTATAACCCGAGATTTCAGAGCAAAATAAGTCGGAAAATCGTATACTGTACGTACAGCGTACACGCTGCAACTATAGCACATAGTGTTGGGTTTACTCGGTTTTTCTAGAACGATCTGTTATTATTATACCTACGTAAGTAGATAGGATATATAGTCTTATAATAGGTACCTACCATACATCACAGTCGTCTGCATGTAGGTACTGGAGGTAACAATCGCGTTGAAATAATATTTACATGGAGTTGAAAAAATGATCGATTTTCGCGCGTACATAATTTTTTATAATAGGTATATGTAATAGAATATAGGTAACTGATTTCAGTAATTGGGCGACATGAAAATAATATGTACTGTACACAATATATAATAATGACGTATACGCGATATTGCATATTTTTCGGCGTGGTTAATCGATGCGCGGTAAGAAGAGACTATATTATAGCGGAAACAATTTACACACTACGTTTAAACGACATGTCTTATATATTATATTATGCGTGTCAATTATGCGGTTCGTGTCAGCCGCGGGAGACATAATATTATTGTCCGGACCGAGACGAAAGTGTATACCTACCTACACGGCGGCGTCGTTGAACGATAGGTATATTATTATTATTATCATTACAACAGTATAATAATAATAATAATATATTTTAACATAAAAGTCTACGAAATTTCAATAGTTTTCCGGAAAAACGGTGGCGCTGCAGCAGAATCGTGTGAACAAATTCGGTTTTCACATGTCCATAACACGATGATGCGCGTGTTTATTACCGATCACTTTTCATTTCACTTTTCAGACGGCGCGAAAAAGAATAGAAAAAAAAAAGAAATTATTTACTTATACTACAGTAACTATAGGTACACCTACCTACAATAATAAAATGACGCTCAAAATATTACAATTTTACCCGCTACAAACCTAAAATATATCGTGGACGTTGGACAGGTCCTCATCAGTGCACAATTGTAAAGAATAACATCTATATGTAGGACCTGCGTATATAAATATACTACACCGGATTAAATTATACTGTCGGGAAACCTGCGAAACTCCCGCGTGATCGATAAAAAATCTGCAGAGACAGCGTGGGAGGTGGCACACGAATCAAAAAGCGCATAGAGACCGCGGAAGACCGATTTGCATAAATGTATACGAAATATTATAAACGCGCGTGTGGCCCTCGTCCGAACTGGTTCACACGCTCCGAGCGATGTATAGCCTGCTCGCGACTGCCTCTATATTTTCGTCGCAAAACTTACGCGAGATACCTCTATATACAGCCTCAGATGTTGTGGGCGAAAAACATGTGGTCGTGACATTCGCGGATTGTGCAGTCACACAATGTATTATATACCTTTATACGCACGTTTTGACGGTTTTTCGAATCGCGCCCGTTGAAGATATCCATCAGCCGGGCACCGCGGCGTCTTGTCATAATATAATAGCTACATAATACAATAATATTATGCATACCATAAAATAATACGCTTATATAGAAGGTACCTGCCATTTGTGCTGTTATAGCTGTTTCTTTTCTGCGTCTCTGCAGTAATATAATACGATTATATTTTACAAGACAGTTACGACATTAAAATATGTTGTTGGGAAATATGCAGCTTTGGAAAACTCCGCCGACGCATACCTACCGGGCGTATCGCAGACGGAAATTTCAATACTCGCGCATATGTGTTAAATATTTATATTATATTATGTATCAACGCCTACGATAGACAACTCAAATGTCATAGTCGTCGTCGTCGTCGTTTGCAAGCAAACATAATATAAAGCATATAGGTATAATAGCAACAGTGTTATTATACTATTATTACATAATAATCGGTCCTCGAGTGTTATTATTTTAATATGAATACAATATTTGTGTGGTTGATTTTGAAGACAAATTCGAACGTCGCTTCAATATTTTTAACATAATACCTACTATTAAAATTTACATAGCGAAGAACTCGGGCGACCTCATCGGTAATGGTTAAGTGCGTTCGGAGCTGCACCATGGATACACTTGCGCATGGCTGAGCCGATAAGCCATTGCACAACAAGCTTCGTATCTTAATAAATATTATATTATTATTATACCTACATCATATACCGGAGTCCGGGTGTTTCAAGGTTTGTCGAGTGTGTTAACAACAAACTGGATTGTCCTATTTTAATGACTATTATGTATATACCTACAAGACTGCAGTAGGTATTATACGTTTGGCGGCTGGCGCGCATATACGACAAAGTTTGAAAGTGATTACATAAAATTATTAAACGCAAGTTAATATCTATCCGACACTCGAGCAGAGTATATATAGTATATTATACATAATATTATATTATAATATGTTATGTTCGTATAATATTATTATGACGTTATGTATATGATAATAATATATTATATATAGTAGCCGGTAGGTAGGTATACCGCATTTGCGATACGGCTTGATAATCGTTCGACAGTGTATTTATTCATTTAATCGTTTTGTATAAATGCATCCTGAAATTGACAGCCAGTTAATAGTGATTTCACATAACGCGCGTTAATTATTCGGGCGTCGGCGACCCGACCACGACATCGAATGCAACCAGTTTTCAAGACCTGTCGATAGTTTCGCGCTGCGAAGAAAGTGTGGGCTGCAGCCTGTATCCATCTAACTTCTCGCGTACACTGCAGGACTGTAGATATCACTCGTAAGCGCGAACGAGAGACATGCGATTTCATCACTGAAGTGTCGATGATTCGCGTTGACTTGCCGGCTCGCTGGCCATACCATATACAATAATATAATGTTCCGGACACATAGTCAAATATACACCTATATATACTACCTGTACCTATTACCTACGTCAAATACGAATACGGTTATAGTGTTTGGATGTACTTGAATATACCTGTATGGCGTGCGAGGTTCTATATTATTATTATCCTCTATGCGCGGTTCCTTCAATATATAGATGGTCAGCTGCAGGTTCGATTGACAGTGGAAAGTTTCACTCGGTCGCAAACCCGTGAAACGACAGCGTACCTGCTTATATATGGGCAGCCGCCTTTTTGTTTTCGCACAAACCTCTAAAATACAATCACACAGTAGTACAGTTGTACACATAACACATAAATATATCGCCGTATTAAGAACCGGCAAATTTGTTCGTAAGAAGTTTATAACAAGTACGACCGGCCCCGCCCTTTTATATAACGACACAACCCCGGCCAGACCGCACCTGTAAATGGGTTTTTGTACATAACATATTATTATAAATATATAACGCACACTAATAGCTATACCTACCTCCTAATAATAGTAATAATTATTGCAACTTGTGCAAATAATATTGTCGAGTGGACAAGACGTGCCCGATTGCTGTTTACACTGCACCTGTTGTCGGATAGACTTGTATACTATATTATACAGATAATAATATTATGTTAGAATTTTTGCAAAAAAAAAATTGACGTAGGTAACTGCACGTTAACGAGGTGTTATTTTAAAGAAAAAGCTGCACACAACAGAATATGTTTAGTCACAGACAAAACAAAAAATATCTGTTCACGACTTTTATATTATTTCATAACAATGCCATAACGGCTATTTAAATTTTACCGACATAACCATATTATAATATTATATAAATATATTATTATGCTTTCAAACAATTCTAGTTTTAATTACTCGTATGTGGCTGTTTAATAACATTTTTTTTAAGCAAAATTATATAATGTGCCTTTCTACAAGTATTTTGTTTACTATAGTATATATTTTTTATTTTTTTATAAGTTATTATTCATTAGTCAATTCCATTTCGAAAATAACTATTAACTACTTTGTAATATTTTTAAAGTAATATTAATTTTTTCCAACTATTACCATAAGTTAACTTTCTATAAGGTAATTTAAATGTGACATGACTACATGAGTATTATCAATACGGTTTATAAGAATGTCTAATTTCTATATATAGATAAGTATATAGATACAGGCAGAAATATAAGCATGTCATCAATAAACATAAACATGTCTTCAAAACTTTTCAAGAAAAAAATATTATTACTTTATTTACTACATAATATTACACTATAACTTAATGACGCTATATTATACTGATTGTGGTATTTTCGAAATGATTAACTACATTATTTCTCGTCTACTGCAGATATCACATTTTATTCCCTATATTGTGATAACGTGATGAATTAACTTTAAAATAATTTCTGATAAATATTTAAATTTTTTTTTAAAAACTAAATTTTACATTAACTATAGATAACTAGATAAGTGTTTAAAAATGTGTGCAAAATATACACATTAACAATAATTAATAGGTTATAAAATATTGGTATCACAACTTTTCTACGTAGAAACCTATAGTATTATCAACCGTTTATTATTATTGGATAAAGTATTAAAATATCGTGATTATTTTTACCTTGAACACAATATTATAAATAAAAATTTACTTATAACAAAAAAAAAATAATTGGTCATTGATTTCAAACCAAGAGAATCGTTAAAGAAGGTCAAAGCATAATATGTTGTCTAGCTTTCGTCGAATTCCATGTGTGGTTAGTTATACGTGGGTGTGTGTAGTAAAATATAATGAATATCGGTCTCCTCTTGATCGTTCCGAGTGACCATTAACATTTTTTTTTCTTAACATACCTATTATGGTTATAGGTACATCACCCAAACAAGCGTTGATCGGAGAAATCTCCACGTTTGTCCGTATGCTTATACGCCGTGAAACACAATCCTACTAATAATAATAACAACAAGAAAACGAAATCAACATAATATATAATGACGATCAAATTCCATTTGTTACTTTCATCGTATTTTTGACCGTCATCATTGTCAGCGTCCTTTCCCTCGAACACATATTGTAATTACATCATCCATCATCATAATTTACTAATACCCAGTTACCTATAAACATATACCTGTATTGTATCGTATATAATATATATTATGAGCATCTACTACGCTCGTGTATATATTATACGTATCGGGTTTTTGTTTTTTTCTCATCCCGGATAACCGTTTAGAGCGTTGGATGGATTTACATCTTGATTATCGCCAGCTTGCCTGTACAGTGTACACACCATAAGAAATACATATATAATATCATATACCTAATACTTTGAGAAAAAATAAAACATTCATGAATATATTATACAACAGTAATAATGATACAAACCACATGAAACATAATATCATATTATGATATTATCAAATAAACTATAGGTAATATGTTTAACACTCACACAATTGCCTATAGCTGCAGGTTGTAATATGAATTGATCAAAACATCAAACGTTCGATGATTTGAAAACGACACCGCGTGACAAAATATCGATAATTATTATTTATTTTATACCTACATGGCTACATAAACCACATATTTTGTAAATTATTATATTATACACTCACTGCGGCGCGTTTTTCACGCAAACTCGATCGGACTACGGTTCGTTGACGCTGCGGAATATTTTTTTTATTTGCTTTTGGAACTATTCTAGAATCTTATCCTATACTGCACCACCGCATACGCGTATTGTAAAACAAACCGCAGCGGAAACAATAGCGTCGCAACACAACAATACACACACACTTATTATATTACGTGCATTTTCCGACGTCGATTTATTGGCTATCGTGCGAACAATACAACATGCCGGGTTATGTTATATATAATAATAATATACATTATTACGAGCCAAGCGCCTCTGCGGTCGTAAGGTCAAGTTCGAAACGTGTGATGATGGCTGTATCTATATATCTATATCTATATATGCATAATAGTATAATATATATATTATATACAATCTAAGCGCGTGCGTGTGTGTGTGTCGGGACTCGGGGGTCGGGTCGGGTCGGTAGCGCATTTAGAACTTTCTACCGTGATCGCGACGAAAGCAAGAGTGACTGCAGAGAAAGTCCCACCCGTGATAATGTTTCATGTTAATGCTGCGCTTATATTATAATGTTTATAATACATAAGACGCGAGCAATGCGTATAATATTATAAGGGCTGCCGGCCACAACTGGTTATTATTTTCATTTCGGACGAAATGATTTCTAATCTAGTCCCGAACACGTTTGCTTACAAATTAAGGGATGTAGCCTGCGCATAGGTACCTACAATGTGAGACACGACCATTATAAAATTATTATTACCTACATGTACGCAATTTGTTGCGGTTGGATAATGTTGCTATAAACCTACTAAACACAGTGATTTGCACCGTGTCTAAAATTGTTATTAACAAAAAAAATAATAATCTATTATAGGAAGTATAATAATTATATTGTATTCTGTAAAAATATCAGAGGAATAAACGTTTTGAATAAATTCTTGATGAAATATAATAATATACTAATATTTTAATAACTATTCTTGGGTGTCGTTGCAGCCAAAATATTTATTAATCGCTCATCAATAATAAGATCACATACATATATTACGCGAACGTTATGTTGTGTCATATTTTTCGTCTTTTCTCTGATATTGTTTACTAACGTATTTAATCAAAGATTATACTGAGGCATTTGCCATTTTGCATCACATATTATGCTACCACTGGCAATATTATAGTTATTATATATTTTTTTTAATAGAGAATAGTTTATGAGGATCAAATAATTACATATAATTTCTTGACTCTTAGAAGCATAATTTTAAATACATATACACGTTATACGAATATTGTTATCGTCATATTATTATTATTATTATTATATAAGTAATATAATATGTATGTTATTTATACTGACATCCCACGAATATGGACAAATAATTAATAAGTATGTTTAAAAAAGGACAACTCGCAAGGAAAATAAGTTTACTTTGTTTAATGTTTACATCGGAATACAAAATATATATTATAATATTATATTCCTATTTTAATTGCAAATTTAAATTACTCATTGGTTATTATGTTTATTTGAATTTGTGAAAAATTATACCACATAATTATTTTTCTCATAAGCGAGTGGGTGCAGAATAACCCGCTGTGCTCTTAACACAACTTTGCAATATATATCTATTACCTATACATTTAGATAATTATTATATTTCTATATATGTCTTGGGTCACATGTGTTGGGAATTAGTAATTACACACCCAGTGCATAGTGTGTACCTATAATACATTACAGGCATTCATTTAAAATAGCTAACAGTAATTAAAAACGGTGCTGATCGATCGCATATTATTTTATATTTCATATCGAATCAATACAAGTATACAACATAATCACTATAATCATAATACAAGTAATATATTATATGGGCCGCTGCAGACGAGTCGGTTTCGGACGAAATACGTGTCACACGCTCGGCGAAATAATATAAGATATATTATTATTGTGTATAATATAATATTATGTCGTATAACCTCGTCGGTCATTATCGGGTTCAGCGGACCGCTGGAAATTGATTCGTCGTATATAAATACACGTCGTATATTATGGTTCACGACCGCGGGGGTGGTTATATATATATATATGTAATAGTGTGTTACAATAAATATATATATAGGTATATATGGTAGGTATTATATGCGACATGATAATATTATAAAGTACATAACAGAATTAGTACGTTATAATATTATTGTAATGACAATAATAGTATATATAATAATATAATTGTGTACGGTGTCGGACCGAATTCGCCGACTTGTCCGGCACAGCGGTTGTGGTTGGAAATCGATTTCAAAAATAAAAGCCATCGAATAGATTTTCCACACCGCGGTACGACCATACGAAATAGACGTAACTTCGTAAGAGCCGCTCGGACGATTGGGCCGGTTGCTAGCGCGAGCCTGTCATGTCAGTGCCGTTTTGCCGATCGTATATGGTACTATATAATAATAATAATATACTCTTGGCACGACCGGATGGATTTTTAGCAATTTTATTGATATTGTAATGACGAAGAAAAAAAATTATCGGAAAATCGTCGGCACCGAAAATGGAGTTCGTGTCTCGCAAATCGGATGCGCGCAAACCGCGGAGCGCCGTGTTCATAAAATTATAGATATTAATAATAACTCTCCGTTCGTCCGTAGTATAGTCGTGGGTCTGCAACGAAACGAGTCGATCGACCTCGAATATAGATATAACATGCTGAGATTATGATGAGATTTGTCAACCCCCAGTTCGTGAGGTATAGTCGATATAAACTATATACAAGTCGTCGCCGCCACGACGATGATCCCTCGGCGCGTACAACAATATACCTACTATAATATATAATAATGATATTATTATACACAGGCTGACAGCCTCAAATCGTACAATAATAATAATGATGATGATGACGATCTTCCCCTCACACCCGCGTGCTGCGATGTCATTTATATAAAAGCGCACTTTCACCCACGATTTCTTGACGAGACCACCCCTGCCCACGATCCGATCCGAACGGAATAAAATATTTCATTGTTTCTTGTATAGTAGCGTCTAAAGTGCACTTTCGGTGCGTTCGATGATGATTGAAACGTACATTATAATAATATTATAAATTTTAATAGGGCCGTTTTCATATTATATAGATACATAATATTATAGTGTAGGTACGCCTTATAATATAATTTCCACACATGTATTAAAGATAATAATATTATATTATTATATACGTTCATACCACACGTACATTACGTGCGCGCCGCGTCTCGTTTGCTTCTCCGCTGTCAGCGTCCAGTTCTGTAGTTATACGCGCACGGGCGAATTTCAAACCGGTATCGCGTGTATTATCGTATTGTACATTATATATTATTACTATTATTGTATCCCGATACGAAAGTGAAACCTGCTCCGCCCGAAGCCCGATCGCCCAAAGCCCAAAGGGTTAAAAATCTGCCGACCAGATCCGGGTACGCGATATTTTTGCGACGGAGCTCCGTACGACCGTACCTGTATATGATAATAGTAATATTATGCGATACGCGTCGGCGGACAATATTACAATAATCATTAACACGACGAGACGCAGAGATATTGGAAAGTGAAATTTATAATACAACGCAGCAAATAATAAATTCATTATAAAGATAAAAAAATTTTGGTTCGCATGATCGGTGAACCATCCTATACATATAATAGCCTTATAGGTATATTATATTATAATATAAATTACAATAATCGGGGTAATATGCGTGTGGATTGCCATGGATCTGCAGAGTATGGCGTCTAATTTTTGTGTGATATACGACATTCTTTTTCAGAAAATATGTAATTTATGGATACAATTGGATGGCCAATTTAATATATTCTATTAGATTATATTTTATTCTTAATATATCTAGACAATATTTAGTTATATATTCTCAAGTTCCCAACAATGGCCGTAATACACAATGTCATTATATGACATGTCCCACTGTAGTGTACAACATTTAATCGGATGTAACGCGTAGGTGTGTGGAGGGGGAGGGGGAGGGGGTAGCTGCACTTGACATGGTCCGCGCGCGAAAAGTTACAAAATTTAAATTGTATTTTTCGTTTCCGTTGCCCGTGCGAACAGAAACCAATCCCATCATAACACCGTGTTTGTGTGTGTTTGTACGTCAATTAAACACGTCGTACGAAATGCAGAGGAAACGTTTTACATTTTATTCTTATGGGTCAAGGTGTTGCCGGTAACGGTTGTTTTGTCCGTCTGTTTGTTTGTTTGTTTATTCACCATTTTGCCATTCGGCGAGCAACGCGCACACGTCGTCTTCCATATCATACCTATATATACGCACAGTTGTACTCGCATTAATATTATTGCGGCAGGCAGAATATAATTAGGTGAATGAAACCCGTTTATAGTGTATACGTCGTCCATAGTAGTAGTACACGTGTAGTCGAACGCGAATTTTTTTTTATTCAATTTTACTATATTATACCTACTGGTACGACCCATCGTAATAATAATATTATAACTCCCGATTGTCGTACGACGACTGTATTAAGTTACATTTATGTATATGATAATAATACGCTGACGCGACGTCGGTTTTTTGGACGCCATCCGGCAAACGATTTGAAGAGCGTTTAGACTATAGAGACAGTAGCAGGATTGCATAGAATAATAACCAGAAACGACAATAACTTTAAAAAAAAAATTGTTTGTTCTCATAATGTGTGCGTGCAGTGTAGTAAGACATAACCGGTCGCGTGTTAATACGAAGTGATTATCTGAACAATTATTATTATTGTTTGACTATAGTCATACTGAAAATAAATAACACCTGCAGCCTAGTGTAATATATTTGTTTTGACTTGTGACAATAAAACAAAATATAAAATAAAGCAGTTAAAAAGTTTACTAAAAAGTGGTATACCTATGAGTTACGAGATTTAAAAATTAGCATTGAATCATTTCAAATTTCACTTATTTGTAACGCAAAATAAAATTTAAGATTAATAATAATATGTTTTTATACCTGGCTTGACGTTTTATCAAAATAATACTATGATAAATATGCTAAAATTATTCAAGCCTGGTCTTATCTTTAAAAATGTAAATGTCTCCACAAAACCTTTCGAGGATTCATGTATAATGTAACGCTCCATAAATTTGTATACATATTATATTAACATAACACGTGCAACTGTGCAAGCAGAATCAATTTAGTATTTATATAGCGACCACAATAAATATTGCATTTAAAAGGTTATGACTTATGACAAAATACTAATGATGATATTTTAGTGTATTAAGTATACAATATTAAATAACAATTAATAACTATATAATATGCAAGTACGAAAATATATCGAACAAATTAAAACAAAACCATATAGGTAGGGTAGGCTATTGGTGAATAGGACACAATGTAATATGATTCTATTGTTACCTATATTATCTTAACTTCTTAGAAGTTATTACAATTTTTGGATAAAAACTTTCGTCAGTAAGAATAAATATAGATTTTTTAAATCGTCAGTGTACAATAAAATGTTTATAGTTCATCGAATAGGGTAAGTGGCGCAATTAATAATAATAGTTACGTTCCGTTATTACTACAAGACCTGTTCAGAATACTTATACTAAACAGTATCTGGACTGTAATTTAAAATAAAAAAATACAATTTTTAAATAAATATATAAATATATAGAAATATAATATATATAATATACTGTACACTTTTGACCCGACACCGCGTTGTGATTTTTTTCTCTTGTTTTCTTTTTCACTGCAAACTGTTCGTTTCGAGTATTCGTGTATATATACAGTTTTACCTATAACGAATTGACGGTAAAAAAAATATGCATAATATACATAAATAATACTTATACTCTATTATAACATCATTATAATGAATAAAAACCAAGTATAGTCGAACCGCGAGCGCTCTTGAATTCGACGGGACGCGAGCGGGGAAAAACGATCTGAGCGAGCCAATACAATATTGTATTATTAAAAATTCGATGATAATAATAATATAGTACATCGTAAAGACCGTGTGGGGTGGAGGGCTATCGGTGAAACCGAATGAGCCCGCCTGGAGACTATCGAATCATTATAATAAATATTCGCCCAATATATTCGCGTGAGTGCGTGCATATATAACATGTAACCGCGACCGACAAGACACGATGAGAACGCTTTCGCGAATTATAGTCATATCAGGTAGATGGATTAGAAGTGTACGAGAACGGGTCAATTATAATATTATTATATACTAAATTTTGCGACGACGACGACTTTTACGCGAGTCTTAAACACCTAAAGATGCGAAGACGGGTACAGCAGTGTATATTGTCACGCACTCACGCCGGTACACGATAATAATGTATCGCTTTCACCACTGTATCTACGAGCTGCGATAAAATTTCAATATAATTGATATTATAATATTATATTATAGTATCCATAAGACTCCGCGTCATAATACGACTCCTCGATACCGAAGTGTAGAGGTCAAAACGGTTTTAATGTATATCTTTAAGTCCATGGACGTAGATACATAATATTATAAAATCAAAATAAATATCTACCTAAATCTATAAACTATAACAGTACTTCGCACGATAATAAAAGTTTAGAGAGAGCGAAAAAATTAAATTTCAGGAATATTCCAACTATAGGTAACAATAAATACGAACGCGTGTATTATGATATTATAAATTATAATGTATTATACTATTATGACTGTATATTTGAAAACGATATTTTTTATTCCACTATAATTTTGATCCGTCAATAAATTTGATTTGCCGAGAGTTGACAGCTGTTGCGTATATAGTATAATATATATATACAATTGTATAGGCCAGTAGGTACACACCGGAAACGGTTCCGGAATCGTAAAGCGCCAGCAATTATATTGTTATTATTCAACCTACGCAGGTGCTCAAAATGATTCAGGTGCCCAAAACGATGTGTTCAACCAAAAATTCGATGTTCGCATAAATCAAACGGATTTATTAGGCGGGTTGAGTGGCGAAGTCAGCCGGGCTCGTGAATCATATTTTCGACCCATTTCCTCATCGGAATGAGACGTTCGCAAAATGACATTTGTTCAAAGATCACTACTCCCCCACGCCCTCCTGTGTTATATGCGTTCACATGATATTAATTCGATACATTATAATCTATTTTATGGAGTTACAATAATATTATCTCCACGAGATTTGACCAACTTCGGAAATAAATTAAAAAAAATATATATAATTATATTAGGCTCATTGCACTAATATCGTCCTGTTGCAGTAATTGTATGTAATAATTATATTTATGCGGTACCTGCTTAGACGTCATTAGCATATAATACCGTTATCGAAATGACTTGAAAATCGTAAGGACAACGGTGAGTTCTTTATTTTATTTTTGTGCATTTTATTCAACCCGACGATAATGTAGGACCGTTTTTAACTACCGGACCGGTTTGTCTGTACACAACATCGCCGCGTTTCTCCCGTAGATACATAACATAATAATAATATAATGAGTCGCATCGGTGGCGGCGACGATGGCGTTAGGTATACTGCGCGACAACAGCGGCGCGGCAGTAAGAACCTGGCGGTTCTCGCCGGTCATAAATATCGGCTTTGTATATTCATATTAAACGGAAAGCGGATGATTTAATATTTATAATTTAGTATCATCTGTTACTATATTAATATATTATAAAAATACAACCTATGTTCCTAGTTCCTACTAACCTATACAATGTCGGATGCCGCAATGCTGTCGCGTATTTAAAAAGTGGTTACGGGGTCCATGGACCCCGGATCACCCACATTGGCCCCATAAATACCTATCTAAACATCTAATATATATATTAATTTATTCTGTAGCCCACTTAAATTTATTTGGAAAATTAGCGGGACCCCCTCCATGAAAATTCCTAAATATACGACACTTCCGAAATGTACCATCGATGGCCAAACTTCTATATATTATTATGGTTTCCCCAGTGTAGGTGGTTTTCTCTCGATAAACGAGTGTTTTGTGAACTGTTTTTGGAACCCAGATTGGACGCTGTTTCATAATGTATAGTATATAACCAATGAATAATAATTACCTGCAGCACACAGCTTCATTATAATATGAAATTATCTTTAAACTGTCCATAAGATATATTTTATACCATTAATAAATTGAATAACGGTAATTAACAATTTTTTGAATAAACTTTCATATTTTTGTTTGTGTTGAGCCCGCCGCAAAAAAAAAAACGACGCGGTATAAGATTAACACGTTTTCATAACCATACGGAATCGATCTGATTAGTTTTTTAACGACAGAAAAATAGTGAACACTTTAAAAAAATATACACATATATAAAGAGTTTAACGTGAGTATAATAAATTAAGCAGCGGAGATAGTCATGGATGCAGTTTAACGAAACGTTAAGTTTTTTTTTCTGATCGTATACACGAGATACACAGCATGTCCACAATTAATGTACCGACTATTTTACATAGTTCCCACGAGTCGTGTAGGTATAGGTGAAGAATTACCATTAACCATAAATATTTCCAAAAATCTGTTACGAACCACTAACTAGTAACTATATATTTAGTCTAAATTAAAGGAAGTTGGTCCATGTCAATTCACAGTAATATATGCAGCCATAGGTAACAGCACTATTTGTATTTTATCGTATTGAATGTGTATATGATAATGTGAGACAAATAATCATTAATGTGTATATGGACAAAAAATTGGAAAGGAATGAGCCTAAATCGTAACCAATATAATATACATTTTCAATGTTTTCTTATAACATTTTGGAGAGGGAGATCTAAACCTCTATAACCACCCTGCACCCGTATACGCCATGCCTGGCGCCTGTGCATTAAACTGTTATATTATATGATTTGTAATAATATTATAAATTAGGCACGAATAGCCTTAGAAAGATACTGAAGTCTCCGCAGATTCCGGTTACAGATAGATATCAGGTAGATATGTGATATTTAATGGGATGGGATAATTTCGATCAGGTCTTAGAGGATTTGCGAAACCAAGTCGATTTTACTACCCTTACCTATTTGCACCCATGATGACGGTCAATAGGCAATTGGTTATGAACCTACTTATAAATTATAAGTTATATTCTACCACCTATAGAGGTACCAACGCGTTGACTATATTACGTCATTTGTCACACGTTATAATTATACCCACAAACTATTTTATGTTTTTAAATAATTCGAAATACGTCTATTTTATGTTTATACTAATATTATTGTTTGAAAGCAAAAAATACAATATACATAATATTAATATATTATATATAAAAAAGATCGTAATATAAAACCGTTATACGTTTCGAGTCGGGTGAAATTCATCGGCGATATGCGTATACATACGAAAAGAGAACACGCCTGCACACCGGATGCCTGCAATTAATCGTGTATGACTGCTCAATGCTCATAAGTCATATGGAATCATAGGGTGCGCCCCGAGGCTTTTCTATATATGATAACAAATTAATTTATATTATATTATATAGGCAAGATAGACGACCAGCTGACCAAGTTTACCATACAAACATTGTTACGATCGTTATCGGCAACAGTTCGAGGTACCTATATACAATATAATAATATAATATGTACCGCGGCTACAATATATGCGCATACGATATTCAAATCTGTGGCTGATTGTATGGAAAGCGCGTTTTAATTTGCGTCGGTTAATTATAACCATTATAATTTGATTGAAAAACAATAATTCGTGATACCGATCCACACAGTTATTATACGAGCATATAGTAATAGTATACGAATGTATATAGCCCCACGCCCATCCGAACCTGCTGTTGTTGGAGCCAATAATAATAATGCATATAGCGCTTATTTCGCATCATGTGTATACGTATAAGACCATCGCACACAATCTCTTTGATAACTCTGGTGCTGGCCCAGCTTAATGAAATACCTAGGTATTCGTAGCTACGACCTAACCTCGCGGGTCGTGTGCGGCAAAACACACACAAGAAAACATATAATTTTACCTTCCACTGTAATACTATGCTGTGTCGGTCGGTCGACGAAAATGAATGACCAATTTTCTATGCGACTTTCCACACGGTTTTTTTTTATTTTCGGCCAAACGGTTTCTGTATTTTTTTTCCAATGGTTTTCTTCTTACTGGTGATGTATTTCTACAGCAATGATCGCTATAGCCGATACATATGTACAATACACTCTGTGTACAATATTATTATTGTAACGGCCGATGTGCACAATATATTATATATACATAGTATATTAGTATACACTGTACCAGCCGATACGTATATACTATATACAATAACTCGGCGGCGGTAATATATTGGGAAAGGCCGCTGTACGACGAACAAACACTAACCCGTTGCGAAGACGAGTCGGTAATTTTCGTTTCGGTTTCCGTTGGGAGTAGCCGCGCAGACGAGCAGGCGATATTATTATATAGATAGCCCTTTTTGCGGGCATCGATCAACGTCCACCGCGTCGGGCACGTGATAAATTATTGGCGGCGGCGGCAGCGGCTTCGTCGGCGATGCTGCCGGAAGGCTTTGATTTCTCTCCACCAACCGGTTATCGGAATTCGGGACCTACTTCGAGACATCCGGCATTTCCACAACGTTCACCGAAAACTTATAGGAATAGGCCCATCGATGTGCGTGCGTAAGCTCGAGTGAGTATACGAGCGAGTGTGTATACGATTTGTTTGAACAAAAATTCCGTCGTGTCAGACACTCGCACGCGGCAAATAAAGTATAATATTATGTATTATATATCATGTACAGTGTACACCGACACAGAGTAATTATTATTTTATCTCTAACGAGAAAAAAACTTGGGTGATACAGTGACGTTTATACTTTACTATATTTCCGTAATTCTTTTCTTTTTGTATTTCATTAATTTATTATACAATTATACAAACTAATTATTAACTAACAAATTATACAAAAGATTTGTGGTCTTGGGGGAAGTATCTAAACATTGATAGAACTCCCAGTGGTGGATTATTATTATAATATACTAACGTTTGATTGTATTCTATTTGAAGTTTTTCTGTAATCACTTTGTTCCCCAAATTAAAAAAAATAATAATAATTTTGAATTTCCTCGTATCTCTCAAGATGTTAGCGAATCAGATATAATACCCTGTATGAGTACCGATGTGGATTATCGTTCATTACTTTAGTTATTATGAACAAGTTTTTAATGCACATATGACAAATATTTTTTAAATAGGTATAGTAAATACACGGAATGAACCACGATTTCCAAAAACGTTTGTGTGATTTTTTTTTTTTATTCTTTTCCATCGAAGCCGACGTCAGAGAAGTTTATTTCACATTTTTTCCTGCGGCTATCGAAACGCGTTTCCCTCGGATATAAAATGTTCATGTATTCAGATTTCACCGTGCGCGCATTATGTACGGTGGTCCGGATGTTGACATATTTGGTCTGAAGAACAAATAATAACGGCGTACCCGATGAGTGGACACAGGTCTTTGAAATTCACTTCGGAAAATGCGTGGTAAACGGGAATTTTCCGTCCCATGTGTTTTTCAACAAGCAAATCGACTATACGGTATATTACGGTAGTGTACCGGTGCGTAACGAGAGACCAATTGCCATGTGACTGATTCAGTAGGAGTGTACCTATATATATATATAAATACATATATGAACGAGCATCGATAAAACGCTCAGTGAATTCAAATATCATCGTTTACCTGTGTAGGATGTACGCGTAAAGCCGACGGGGTCCGTACTGTAAACGTTTTCAGTTTTATAGAATATCGATAAATATGATAAAGTACGTGTACACGATTATTGCTTATTATATTATATTCAAACAAAGTGAGAAAGAGAAAATAGTAGAGCTAGAGAGAGAGAGAGAGAGAGAGAGAGAGAGAAAGAATGTGAGTGAAGGAGCTACGTTTGGTGCAGACTAGCAGAGGCACGAATGAAAATTCATACTAACGAGTAACGAACTACCGCTATACATGACTATAATGTTTATCGGGAAAAATGTTTTAATAGATTGTAATAATTTAAAGCCACCCACGACTATCATAAAATCGATCAATGTCCCGTCATCGTAGTATATACATATTATTATAAGTTTAGCAATGAATACGAGCAGGTCGAAATCTCATAATATTTCTTGGTGACAAGCTAGACGAGGGGAAGTCGAGTATGGACGTCATACACACACTCATACATAATGTCATACTACATTACTACAGCCACAATAATAATAATAATAATTATTATTATTATTATTATTATTATTTTATCGGTTTCTTCCGTTTCCGGGTGCGCTGCATGTGTATACGCGTAACATATCATACATAATAATCCACAAGTCGATCGATTGCTCTGCTTATTAACGGATTTCCTATTTTCCTGAGAACGCACACACGATATAGGTACACGCGCGCGGACTCGTATACATGACGGCGTTGTATTTTATCGTGTAGGTACCGACACGCGACGGTCTTACTGTAATAACGATAATATTATTTTAATGACTGTGAATAATTATTACGCTATAGGTAAGTACCTAACCTACCTATATTATATTATGACTGCGCCCGCAGTGGCTTGCGACCGACCGGTGTCTCTGTGGTGCGGCGGTGGGTAATCGTTTTGCACGCGCGAGGCTCGCTGCATAGAAAACTGCTGTTCCGCCGAAGTCATCGATCTGTCACTCGAAAAACGCATTTTGGCGTGTAATAATACTCCACGAGTACACACTGTCTGTCAATAATAATAATAATATGAAGAAATAAAAAAACAACAAGCAAATACAAAACAAAACCAAACAAAAAACGGCTGTTTGCGCGTGATTTTTAGTAACGTCACCGTTTAACGGTACTCATCGCTGCACACTATGCCGCCAATCGGTGGTGAGCGATTGGATTCAGCAATTACACAATGGCGAAGACGACGACAACGACAACGACGATGATGAATACTCCATCAGCTGCCCGTCGGAAAACAATCGTATATATCTGGCACTTTTACCTATAGGTACCCTCCGATTAACCGATATCTCGTTATTATTATTATTATTATTATAACGATCGTCGAAAAAAAATAATACGCTGTCCGAAAAGACTGTTTCAAACGGAGTGTGTTTATTACTGCACGGCCGTCGATCGATCTGGACCGCGCGCGGAGACGTTGTGGCGTCCTACTATATTATGTTATTGTTATTATTATTATTATTATTATGCACTCATGTGACCGACACCACCGACAATGATTCGTGGATGATTCAGGCGAGACTCTACGAGGAAATAATTTTATTATAGGAAATCATATATTGCACGCGCGTGCTTAAAAACACACGTGCCCACTCACGCATAGTTTTGGCTTGAAATCACCTCCCGCGGAGACGCGACACAGCGGGTCACCGCATCATCAGTGGGGCGGCGGCAGCGATTCTGTCGTTATACACTATTTCGTTCGAATGAACAAATTTTATTCAAATCTCTCGAAGCAGAATTTTTTTGCGTTCCACCGATAAACCTGTGCCGCCGAGCCTGCAGCGTATATATAGGACACTCCTTTATACTTCGCAATTTTATGCGAAAACATTATAAACAACTGTAAAATAACCCGGATTGTCCAAACAATAATTATCGCTCTTACGAGTGACACGACAAGCTTAACGAAATCTGACCACCGTGTGTAATAAAACAAATTTGTACAGTGATGAAAATAATCGCGATAATTTCGTCGTAAAAAATATATAACCTCATAATAAATAAATAAATAACGAGCATAATATTAAACGAGTTTTTTATGATCGACAGTCCGACGACGAGGACAATAAAATTAATATATTTATACATATATTATGATTCACCGGATAAATTAATAATAATAATATGCAGCTGGTGGTTTTCGACGGATTTATGATTCGCACGCTTAGTCGAGTCACATGCATATTAAGCAATATATATATATATATATATTACGTATTTATAAATCATGTTTTTTATCGAGGAAATTTATCGTTCGTACACGGTTAAAATTTGAACGAAAACTCGGTGGCGTTCACTAAAATACGGCAACAACACGAACAATAACAAACGATTGAACAATTATAGCAGTGCTATTGTTTTCGGCCGCACGTCCACGAAACCGACGTTATTATAATTGTAACATAAATATTAAATGTTCCATATCGACTGCACGTCATACAATAAAATGTTTATTTAATTCCGTCACTTGCACTTGGCCCCTTTATATTATAATTAAACCAAATAGATTCGATGTAATTTTTGCGTTGATCAGTTTTGTGTATTAGATGAGTGAAAGGGCGGCGGTTGTGCGCAGGATGGCTCATCATACCAGACAAAAGTTTAAGAATGAACCGATCTCAAAGTATGCACATATAATAATATACTTATAAAATATAATATATAGGTTAGAGGTTTATTATTATAACTTGTCGTGTGGTGATGATGAGAAGGAAAAGGATGCGGAAATACGTGGACTGCGCCGCGGCCGTGATGAATTATCGTGTGTATTTATTCTACATTCTACCACTTGACTATAAAAATGTAGATCGCGACACGGAGTAAAATATAATATTATGCAGGCCAACAAATCGAGACGTAGGCATCATTATTATAGCCATCGATGATGGAATGCCACGCGCGTCTCGTCATCTCGTCGCGGTCGAGCATCGGCAGTTTTACTATATATTATCCGTAAATATACATAATACTGATATATTATAGGTACGACGAAACAAACCCGTTAACTCACTTGGCAGCCACTTGCCGTGAACACGAACTATTATTATTATATCGTCTTGCGAATAATCCCGTCCACGCGTTTTCCGTTACGCTGTTAAAGCGCCGCGCCACGAAGAAAATGCGATGGAAAACAAAACCAAAATAGGTAACGACAAGATTTTTGCACTTGACACAATTCATAAAATATCTTCGCTAAATCACGCGTATTGTAAATTGTGATATTATATTATTCGCGTGTGGACGGTGTACGACTGAACATTGTTATTTTGGGGATTCAGGTAGGGTTCGTTTGAAAATATTATGTTTTCACGTTTACTTTCAATTGGTAATACTATCATCTGGACAGTAAGACGTGCAGACTGTCGACGGTTTTGGTGCGTTCAAATATATATTTATATGTATATGTATATATCATAAATAAAATATAATACTATCGGATGTATTGTGATGTGTTCTTAAACCTGGATGGAATGCCTGTTAGATAGGTACAGCTAATGTACACGGATAGAGTAATAGTAAATATTATAACAACAATCCCGTGGCTTGGCTCCAAAAACTGAAAAAACCGATTTCACTTACAAGCCTATTAACATAATAATATTTAGGTATAAGTATAAAATACAATACACGATTTTATCATTATAATATGCTAAACAGGTATAACTACCTACCAGAGGACCACGGTATAGTTGCAGTGTAGATGATGATACAGGGCTATGGTATTATTGTGGTGAATATAATTAATCTTTTTTTCTAAAATAGCCAAATCGATTTCAGCCGTATAATGCACTTTCGAGTATCATCTGTTTGGGTATACCAACTATTGGTGAATAGGTATATTAATTACAATTGCACAACAACATAATATTGTATACTTGCATCAAAATATCACAATAATTATATATATTGTCGTTTCAAAATGAATTTAGTGCTCGGATAGTAATACCTACCTACGTAATTTTGCATCGGCCCGGGCGCTTCCATCATTCGCATTTCGGAAATTACTACCCATTTCCGTTTCGGTGGAAACCGAACCACGCCGCGTGTTATTATACGGTCGCACGCCTCCGTTCACATCATATTTGATTACAATTTAAGATACTACCTAATAATAATATTACATAGCAAAACCCCACATAAACGAGCGTTTTTGTATTTGATAAAAACGTAATGCGATCTGAAGAGATCATTCAGTCATTGGGTGCCACCAATCTTTGTTTTCGACCGGCTATAACGTGCAAATTATTATAATTATCGGTATAAATATTAGTTTTCACACTTTGTGTAAACTCAAACAGTTAGAAATCATATTTATAAGTAGAACAAACAAAAGTTAATTTAGAAATGGCTCACACATTATTATAATAATAATTATTAACTATAATAACATTTTTTATAATATAAAATAATATAATATAACATTGCATTGGTACACTACCTACGTATTGATTTTCAAATTATTATTTAATATATAGAAGAAATGTACGCACGTTACGCAGGCTTGACGTATGTGTGTTATTCAATACTTTGGCAAAAACTAAAATATATCTCATTGTTATTTCCTCATAATGCGTGATGCACAATACGGGACTTGTATTTGGAATACTAATATTTTACCATCATATTTTGAGGAACTGTTCTCGAACATTTCTCGCTTCGTATTCAAACTATATACCTAACATTATATTATATTGTTCGATTGAATAGGATCGGGAAATTAGCTTACTGTACTGCAGCGTGCCAAACTGATAACAGTGGAATATATTATAATATAATGCACCGTACGCATCCTATATCTACTCTTCGGTAGAGTTATAGTTTCATAATTTCTCGTTTAATCATTAATGAATATTCGACAGTATACAAATGAGAACGGTGCGTAGGTATTGAAAATTGAAATAAAATTGAAATCAATTTCGTACATAAATTAAATGAGATATGAGATACGTAGATACACAGATTTACTAAATAAAAATACTAAACTGCAAATACACACGGAGTTGGGTGCCAATCAAGTGTTTTTTACGATGACGAATACCAGAAATCTCATCAACATATTATATAGGTCATGCATTCTAAATGTTACTGGGCAATTTAGAATTTATAGTACTTATCTAGTTAATTCCACAACACATTTCAATAATAATTGCAAACAGATTTTTAGTGGTTAATCCGTCAGTCGTGCTTCAGCTTCACCAATATTATTATAACCATCAAACCTGCAGCTAGAAGATACGTAAAATGATTTTTTATAATTCACTTTAGAAAGTTATAAACTCATAATAAATTATAAAATTTGTCAGTAAAAACCACATAAAACGGTAAAATAATCAATGATTAAAATAATTTTTTTCATAAAAAAAAAAATTATCTCCTACCTATAGTACCTATGTACTACAATAACAAAACATTTAAAAATAAAGCACATAAATAAATACATTTTTATTTTAAAATATGCTTATCCCAGTATCATTATACCTGTTAGGATATAAGAAAAATAAACTATAACAATTTAATAAAAAATTATATTAATTTTTGTTGACAAATAACTTAATGTGGAAAGGTGCAGTGCATTACATTAGATTATCATAATATACTTGTTAAAAATATTAGCCCCTCCTCCCCCTGAAACTGTAATGAATTTCCGACTATATAATTATGAGATAGCTAGTGTATATAGATCGATCGTGCAGGTACACAACTACTTGAACTATTGTCTGTGGTACTAATATGCCATGTACATATTTAGATATAATTATAAATTATTATTATTTAAGTACGGGGGGGGGGGGGGGGGGGGGGTTGTGTGCTCAACAAACGCATCGATGCCACGGGCTGCACGCTGCGTGCGCGATGATCAAAGGTCAAACTACGGAACCGGTGGCAAACGATGTCGTCGAACGCGCCAGCCGATCCGTGAAATTCTCTCGGTCGGTGCGCACAGCATCTGCAGTCCACACTCTTATATACCTCGCAGTTGTCGATCACCTGCTCCTCCCTGCCGCCCGACAAACTCCACGACTGTAAACCGTTTTCCACGACCGCTGCCGTACCGATCCGTGCTGCGCAGGCACTTAAAATAATATATTTTATTTTCGCAGTTTAAACTATAAAAAAAAAAAAAATGTTCCTACATCGTCGACGCTCACTACTTGACCTAACAAAAATAGATATATAAATGACGAGAATATTATACTATTATAGAACAATATATTGTGATAGTGTGATGATGCCACTGCGTATTACATCGATTTATTATTATACTTTCGTAGGTGGTATCTGCACGGAATCATGGGGGCGAAAAGTATTATTTTTCTCCTCCTGGAAACTGACAAAACAATAATTTACACCGTTAAAATAAATATACATATAAACATAGGTATACTATACATACGTAAAAACAATTCTTTTTAATATTGAGGAAATAGTATGTTTAAAGTAAAGAAATAATATAAAATGTAAATAAATAATACTTTGGTGCACACTTATATTATGATACTTCCCTAAAACTACAATTTCATACATAGGTAATATTATATTATAGTTTTTCTTATCCACTCAGATCCTTTTCCTCCTCTGGGAAGAAAACGAGTGTAAAATAAACACTCGTGCACGCAAATATGTATTATCATACAATTTATTATATGGCTGTATAGAATATATTTTGAATGTTCAGCCGCGGACCACAATAATAATATATAAATCTCGTCGCGTTCGTTGGTCACCGCGCCAATTACGCCGGTGCGAAGAGTTGCACTGTCGAACCATGACCGATGTCGACTTATTACGACCGTACGGAAAACTCTTGTGCCTCCGCGACACAATACCGTGGTTATGGTCATCGCATACATGTATATAAGATATATATTAACACTACGGCGTTTTCGTACGAGACAAACAGGAGCGTAGTTCCTGCGGGGTCCTGCTCGTTCCTATCTTCCGCGCGCATATTTTAACGAGCTGCGCATGATAACGACATAATAATATTATACAATACACGCGTATAATGTTTTTTTTGAGAATAAACTCGACTCGACGATTTGTTTGTTTGGATTTTTTTTTTAACTGTAAAATGTACCTAAATCGAATGCTTGACGCAGGCCGCGTTTGCAACACCCGAAATAATGTAACGTCAATTTGCTATTATTCCGACGCCTGCAGAATAACTGGTGCGATATTATTATTATTTATTACCTACCATACAAAACGGAACTATCGGCGGCAGCCAAACTGTACATATTTTTATGTACGCACAATATTATAGCCGCCACCGTTACTGTTTTTACACGCGATACGTTATGTTAGAATAGGTAGGTTTACGTATAGGAATGCTGCAGGTATCGATCAGACAACGTGGGAATTCGAGAAAAACCGACCATTAGTAAAACAATATTGATCAGCGTTATATAAATTATAAAAATAACACGCGTGTTAGGTACACAGTAAACAGAACACGATTGCATTTAAAACGTCTTTTATCGAACCTTGTAAATCAACGAGGGAAATATGCGAATAACAGCTATATAGATAGAGGTATACGCATTCAACAGCAGAAGAGACGACGACGTCTGAATATATTTTACTACCTATTTCAGTAGGTACCTATATATGTTCGGACATTTGAATTTTAAATCAGAAATATTATTATTATGTAGGTATGCTGAATATTACTTTTTTTGCATTTTGCGAAAGTTATTTCTAAACCGGTTTCGATGTTTATGGCTTAATAATATAAATTATATATTACTATTTAATTATGTATTATGATATAAAATGCATAATGCAAACGATGAATACGCATTTCGATTGGTCTATAAAATAAACTTAAGTAAATTTCCGAGTAATACTATTCAATTATATTATTAATAAGCCACCCTTTTTTTTTTGCTTAATCATTTGTAATTTTAACTTCAAGGTCGGTTTGATAATGACATTTTGATAGACAGCTTACAGACGTATAAAAAAAATACCTTTTAAAGATCTTCGACGAGTAGACCTTCAATAGTTCATTATACATTCTTCCTTAAAAAAATTATAATTATCGGAAGCTGAGGTACTGCAAATAAATTCCTTTCACACTATAATGAAATCAAATTGTGCCACTAGCAATTTTCGTATAGTACCTATGCTTCCTCATACGCCCAACAGTAATTAATTGTCTAGATTCGTAAATTGGTCTTAGTCTGGTGTCTACTGGTTAATACGAGTGTTTGTATAACTTGTTTTTTTTATTTGTTGATGACATAACCAATATGAACGTAAATTACCACAATTAATCATATTAGACACTTTCAAGTTTTCTCGTTGTAAAAAAATGTCTTTTAAGGGATTTTGAACTTAAAATAAAAATAATTTTTGACTACCTATATGAAACTTAGCTGTGCGCCCATGCCGATGTTACTAGAAAATTTGAAAATGCAAACCAAATATTGGACTTTTTTCTTTTTATTTATAAAAATTAAAAACCTATAATCTTTTGATATTATTATTAAATGCTATTTCCCCAATAAGTTAATTAAGTGCTTAGGTACTAGTTACTCGTATACCTATAAATACCTATATATATTTGAAAAACGTATAAACGGATCTTTAAACAAATTTAATATACATATGACGACATGACGCACAATATGATATTATTCAATTTAAACTTTCTAAATATTTTCCATAAAGCTTTATTATTTTGAAAAGGGAAGGCGTAAATTGAGTTAAGAAACTATGACATTTATGATTATGAGTCGAAAGCAGCGAACTGTTTACTGTTTATCGTCTTTATGACACAACTACGTAATTGCTGTTCGAATATAAAATAATTATGAACAAATATTTTTGAATATTTATCTTACATTTTTGTTCATATTATAGTTTATTATTTAATATTTCGATTTCGAAATAAACCTTATAGCTATCGTTATAACATTGTGATTTGTGACAGTATACATTATAGTAGGTATAGTTCCTGCCGCTTGACGTACAAATGTACAATTACAGTTTGGACTGAAATTACTATTAAAACGAAAAGTGTTTAGTTTGCACTTTTCCGACAAAAATATAAATAGATAAATATGGGCAGTGACATTTGAGTACCTATTTGACTTCTCGTATAATTAATTTGTTTTTCTTTTGTTAGTCTTGTATTGTATATATAAATTAAATACAAAATATACGTCACGGAAGTCGTTACTTATGGTGGGTAACAAAAATTTCCCATTGACTCGCTGCCGTCCGCAAATGCGTTTGCAGCCGATCTATGTCAACGGCATTCCTATATTGGTTTTTGATATAACCATGCGACAATGGTATAGGTATGTGTGTTGTATAAGTACTTACCTAGCTCGCGTTCGCATCCGCTTCGATCAATTTGCGGGCGCGACCGACAACAACGGTTCAGAGTGTGTATATTATAATAATATAATATGTTATTATATTATATATATAGGTACTCGTCGTTGCACACATCATGTATATAGTGTGGGTCAGAATACGAATTCTTTACTTTTGTTCCTCTATGCAGCAATTTAAATTCGTCCAAAACAGTTTAACTCAATTGCCGAGTGGTAATTCGACATATTATATTATATTATTATTATTATTATTATTATTATAATATTTCGATCGTACGGTTCTCGCGGCGTAATATAACGCGCGCAGAGTGAACGAGAATAAAAAAAACTTATATACATGAATAAAAACCAACTGCGCGACCGTGTCCAATCCAATTGATTGGCCATATCAACACGATATATCGGTACACTTCTCTCATCTCTCTCTCACTCACTCTCAGTCCATCGCCTACACACGCTCGGCAACTATCACCTCATCTTCCGTTGCGTGCATCTGATTATTATATATTAGTCCACATATATGTATTACTTATATACATATGTTATATATTTTATACACGCGTTCAGGTACATTTTGCCGGTATAAAATACTGTTATATATACTCGTATTATTATAAAATATATATTATAGTGATGCACTACACGATGCACATAACATCTATAGTATAAAGCTCACTGCAATAGCTAAAGCTGCACAGTACCGTTTCTGCCCACACTCGGCATTATATTTTTTGTTGTTGTCTGATACTCGCCGATGCCGATTATTTGCCCGTGCTTTAGTGTTGATGTAATAATTAAATAATATCACATCATCGTCGGAAACGCGCGAGGCAAGAACACCTCGCACTTGCAAAAACTGCACGAGATTATAATATAATATAATATATTGTATGGAAGATCGCTATATATATAATGTTGTATTATAATTGCGTTTTGTGTACCAGACATGCGTGATGCACGTTGCACATGCAATGCGAATGTACTGTGTAGTGTTTTAACCCGATTGTCTCTGTACTGTCTGTTGAATTATAATTATTTATGCTATATATATATTATGTAGGTACTATATGCGCCTTAGCGGATCTCGCGTTCTCGTTGAATCGAAAAATCGAACACATACATAGCAGATTTGGCAATCATCAAGAACCGTGATATCGAAACTAGTAGATATATCTATTATATTATATACCATAATATTTTTATTTATTGTCTGCAACATGCCTACATATATATTTATATATTATTAACCAAGTATAAATTTGTACCGAAGCAGTCAATCGAGGAATATGATTGGGACATTTTTCGCTAAAAAGGTTTTTACTCAAACTCTAACAAGTAATAACAACTAATAACTACTATAATAATACTTACTTACACATCGTAAGTAGGTATATAGGTAGGAGCAATATAATCGTTTCGTTATAAAACGCACTCATATTATATAGGTAGGAACGTATTTCAATTGTAACACAACTAGGGTTAGGCCGATACCTCTTTTTACCGATATCCGATATTCCGATTTATGCAACCGATGAAAAACCGATACCGATATATTTGTAAACCAACATTTTCAGCATAAACAATGAACCGATATTAAAATATCACCGATACTATCAACCGAAATGATTTTATCATTTTACATTTAACTATTACAATTTATAATCAATGATATTATGCTGATAGATTTGGTTTTTTTTTTTGGTATCGGTTCAAATATCGGTTTAAAAAATAAACCGATACCGATAAACCCGATACCACCAATATCGAGTATTGGTTTTAGTATCGGTCCATCCCTAAACACAACTCATAATTATAGAATTATTAATTCCTCTAACATTTGCATACCATATTAGTAATAGCTTAATATCACATCAAATGATATAGATTTCGTGAAAACCCCTAATGTCTTCAAACATAATATTGTTGGTATATACCTACGTTAAAGCAGGGTGCCAGTGTATGCCTGAATAATCGTAAAAGCACATTATATTATATATTATATTACATCAACACGAGATAAACGTTGAAATACATTTAGTGCAATCAGTATAGGCACCTAAGATTCATTAAATATGATATATTTTAGTACGATAGTAGGTACTAACTAATAATTTTTATTATTATTATGGTCTTATTTTGAAGACAAATTACATTTTCCAAATAGATTAACACTTATCAGATATTTCGTGTAAAGTTAACTATTATTTCATGCTACTAGCAATTTTTGTTTGTACATCGATACTTACATTCCAGTTATTCCTATTATACTGCAATAAAAAATATTCGCCTTAAATTATCAAAAAGATTTTCCTATAGTAGGTAATCGTAAAAACACACGTTTCCTAATAGGTATTATTTGCAATAACTTAACTGACCAAATAGTTTTACAAAAAAATAATAATAGTAATAAGTAATACCTAACACAATTCTAGAACGACCAAAATCAATTTTAATGGATAGGTACCATAAAAAAAGATTGATGGCTCGTCACATTTTGTTAAAAAAACAACGAATAATTCAATTAAACGCTGGATTAAAATACAATAGATGTGATGACAATTTATTACAAGCGTGTAATCATATAGATACTTTTGGCACTTTTATCGCGATACGACCGCATAACCATAAAAGTTATTTCATTATTGATGTTGAAAATTGGTAACAGGTACCCTATATGTATAAAAACAATCGTAATAATAATCTAACAATAACAATAATATTGTGGTTCGTCGGTTTTCAACGCGTCATAATTCATACGTAACAATCTGACCATACGTAAAAATAAAACCATAAAACCAAAAACAAATATACATAGGTCGTCGGCGTTGGCGGACACCGAATGAATAAATAATATTATACGTTATGCTAACGATTCAAGTATTTACGGTCGGAAAACACACATCAGAAAATGTACTTTTATTATACAACATAATAAGATTAGGTGCCCGCGCGCGTGTGAATCGGCAAAGCGACATTTAATGCGTTTTTAACCACACTTGGAGCTGCAGTGGTCAGTTTCCTGTAGAGTAGGGTCCTCTCCGTTATAATATGACTTACGACCATAATACGTCCGCCCTCCCACCAAAAACTCGTTCCCCGCGGTCCTCTGCGGCTCGAGTATATTATATCAAGTACTTCGCTGACGAGTATATCAGAGAGCCAAAACGTAAACAGTGTCCGCCGACAACGACCCACTGACTCATTTCCTTAAGGCGTTTATTATGTATACAATGCACACACTCGCACACTAACACACACCCACGCATACACGCACACATCACACATCGACTCTCTAGCCATACGTGCGCACTCACACACACTCACTCAACAGCACCATTGACAACCGTTAAACAAGGATTCCGTCGTGACTGGATTCGCATACAATGGACACTGCACACATAGGCGATTTCTATTATGCCGTGTAATTTTTTAAAATTTTTTATTATTATTATAGTTTTTTTTCTATACCCCGCCGCCCGCTGACTGCTCCCGCAATATAATATATACTATACATGTATGATGTACACACACACACACACATACGCACACATACATACATATATATATATATATATATATGGTATATTATAATCCGCCAGAATCGTATCGGAGAAACGCATCGCCACGGATTATATTATTTACAACCGGCGAATAGCCGAGTCACACAGCTCAGTTCGCCTTTGTATAATATATTATACGTACCTATATTATACTATACGCGGGACGCCGTCGTGGAAATTGACAGACGATATATATTTTCGAAACGGGTTTTCGCGAAAACCTATAATATAATACAATATTATAATATTAATGTACCTATGCGGACATAGACTTACATGCGGATGCGATCGTTCGACAAATTTTCATCTCGAAAATCGGATGTACTATAATGTACGACAGAAGTTAACCGACTCTGGTTGTGAGTTTCTCATATTATTAATACATACACTACACGGTACACACATGATATTAATATTAAAACATAATAGTATATTATTCGTAGAAACCACAAGCTCATCTCGTTTTAAGGGGAACACAGTCTGTCGCGGTGTGACACGTATATACGGTATATTATTATAGTACTACGTCCATGTATCTTTAAGTCTACGATCTTACTCAATATACACAACTTAAGCCCGTGTGCAGTGTGCGCAATTATATATATAATATTATAATATGTGTATACAACATATTATATACCTATTATATAGGTACCTATCCTACGAGAACCAGCAGCACGCGGGTGTGCATTCACAAGAAAGTGAATGGGTCTAACAAACGAATAATAATAATAATAATAATTTGATCAACCTCCGATTGATAAAATCAGCGAAACTTTCGTTTTAATAATTATTCAAATGGAATACATATTATTATACCAATATACGTAGGTATACACTATACACGTATGTATAGTACCTGTGCACGTGGTGGATTTCGATTGTATCTCTCGCTGTTACTGTGACCATCGCAAATGATAATAAATACGTGTTTTGAAGCTATATTATGCACATAAACATAAAAATATATAAGAGTATAAAATGTATACACCTAAACATACTTAAATATAAATGTAAATTTACAAATCGTTTAATATAATGTTTTTGAGTAAAAGTGTTAAGTCTGAATACCTACGCATATATGTCGCAGTGTACAATATATGAAGTTGAGGTACCTCGTACCAATACCCGTTATATACATATATAGGCACCCACCTATTATTATAAAATATGGTATTCTACTCGCGTGAATTTTGCCGGAGAAAGCGCTACACCAAATGATAAAAAACCGCGACAAACTATGTACACTATAATATTATACATATTATACGCGTCTTGCCTCTACTGATATTATTATTATCGATACTCGATTTATGCGACGCTGGTGCAAAAATATCTCTCCTCTCTCACTCACACGTACATTCTGCCATTATGGTAAAATTCACTGTGCCCAGTTAGAGTATAGATTAAATATACTTAGTATATTTAAATCTATGGTTAGAGGACGTGCGTCTTGCGCCACGTGACGTCTAAATGCCAAAGGCGGCGAGTATGTACCTCAAACGATCACTGCGTCTGATATTTAGCGAATCACTGTTTATGCATTAACTTCCGTCACGGGAAAATATTTCCGGTCGTATATTATTATTATTTATTATACATTATCATATTAACTCAGCCGCAGATGAGGCAAATAATAAATACCGCGCGCTGTCGTATATGTGCGTATAATACATTATGTACGGTTAATACCCGTGTTTTATTACCGTTTTTTTTTCCGTTTTGTCGACGGCGACGATTATAACCAATTTCCCGTAAGAGCTTACCTATATATAATATAGGTACGGGGGGAGGGTCAACGGCTGCATCAGCTATACATATGCGACAAAAATAACAATAATAAAAAACCTGTAGTTGCCACCGTCACATGACGGTCATCGGTGGCCGAAGCGCAATAATAACGATTGACCTACGGCCGGAAGCGCGAGACCATTATTAAGCGCGTGCTGTATGCCCCGGTGAGGTATGATGACGATGATGATGATAATATGTCGAACGTAAATGACGAGAAACGGGATTGTCGTCGGCTGCACACGTTTAAGTATTTGACATACGTCATATACTCATATACTATATTGATATAGCCATATAGGTATATATACAGTAATATTATAGCTGGAGTTGATATAATATTATTGTCACTGTATATCTGTATGTCTGTCCAGGTCAAAGAACGAAAATCTTATTTCTGAAAACAATTATAATGCAAGGTACAATAAATTATACATAAATATAGGTATGTATTTGTACTCTTTTACTTTCTTGAATGACAGTGTTGATTTTTAATTTGTAGACTCCGAAGCGTAGTATTTTTCTGAGTAGGTACTTCGATCAATACAAATAGAATTTCGCAGTATTTAATTAATTATAATAATACATAAAGTTTAGATAAGTAGCTACTTCACTCATCCAAACTTCCCTTAATACTTAAAAGTTGTGTCTAATTAACTAGGTACTCCTTTGAAATAAGATGTTTGATAATTGAAATACCTACTCCAAAAAATACTCCACTTCGGTTAATTTTCAAAAATGTTGAAACTTTTCGAAATATCGAGTATATAGATACTTAGACGGATCACCTTTTATATAATAATAATAATATAATATATATTTGTGTAAACAAATACGTGCGCCCTTTGATACGCCAATATCCCGGTGTCCGTATGGCTTTATATCGTCGTCGTCATCATAATATACATATTATTATATTATACAAATCGGACGTGTGTAAAACTCACAGTACTTCCAGGAAATAATATAACAAACCCATTTTACGAATACATAATAACAACCGTGTATTGCAGACTTGCAATGTTCGAAAACAGAGATACTCTTAGACTTTGATCCGTACAGATCGTAAAATAGGTATTGCACGAGTACACAATTTTTAGATAAACCCGTACCAATATATTATTATGGTAATTCGATCATATCGTATATAGAGACACGCAATATATACTTCGGTATGAAATAGCTAACTCGAGTCCGGCACGTAAACTATGCACATGTTTCTGCGCACTATCATAATATGTATACACCAAGTTGTAACGATGTCTGCTGTCATCCGTAGGACTCAAGACTACGATTTTCTGTGAATCATTTCATCCGTCAGATTCCATTCTTAATGCCATCCGTACGCCACTTCAACTTATATTTTACTCTTATATTAAAATATTGTAATAATAGATTACGTTGTTATCGGAAATCGTCGATGTACTTTTATATATTAGAATCGTCTCTCGTTCTCAAATTCAAATTCAAATATAAGTATATTATGGAGTTATGGTGCAGCCAGTTGCATGATATTTTAATATTCGCGACCGCGACTCACGATTATAATATACAATTTTCCCAAACACGCGTATACCTATAATAATTGTAGAATTCATATGCAGATATTAATATATTATATTATAATATTATGTCTCGTATGTACGAACTAAGAAGTTACGGTCGGAAAACAGTGGAAACTTATTACGCCAAAGTGAACGACAAAAAGTCGTTGCCACATGGAGTTCTATAGTTGCGTAAATGTTTTATATTAGTAATAATACGGATATGGTTCATATACGATGTACATGGCCGTATATATTATAATAATAATAATATTGCGTAAACTCTAGACCACCTGATATATATATATATGTGTATCTGTTACAGAATAATAATAACTATAATGACTATTGTAGGTATATATAATATAGTCATTATGATCTTCGATCGTCATAATAATACGTTTGACTCATTTGAATCCAACGTTTTCGTTGGTGTATAATATTAATACGAACCCGCGGTGAATAAATTATTTTAGAAATCTGCAATTTATAATAGTATTGGGAGAATAACACAATAATTATTATTGTACATGTTTCAAGGGCAATGATTCCAATCTGTTTTTCGTTAAAACCCAATTAGGGTATATAATATTATGTACGCGTGTACTATAATCAGTTGACCATCGATGTTTTGTCATGTAAAAAACATCTTGAACTTACAGTTTGTAGTCACCACTAAATGCGCGACGAAATAAGCAACTAAATACAGCGATTGGCCCTCGATAACGATTGTAATAATATCCGTGTGGTAGTATATTATGTGTAGACATACTCATGCAAGACAACTTGCAAATTATTGTTATCTTATATGCAGGGTGATAATTGATTACGGATTTAGAAGCAACAGTAGACCCATCGACCATCTAGAGATATGAACATTTCCAAATGGTTGCCAGTGACCTATATTTTTAAGGTTGAGGGAGAGTCGGTAATAGCCAACAATAAGGGCGGCATCGAAGCTTTACCCAGGGCATCAAAACTCCAAATACTACTCTTCTCCTGCTATAACTGATACCAACACACATGCATATTGATCGATTTAAGTAGTCTTGGGAAAATATACATTATATTCTATAATACTATAACATTATCCACGCGTACCACATCTCAAACAAAATATTTACGTAAACATGTTTTAAGCGTGTTTATATACAGGGTGTAACAGATAGAACTGACTTTTGGAATAACTTTTGTGCTAGTCAATATTTTAAAATTGTTTTTTGATATATAATTTATAGCCACTTGAGCTATATTGTGTAATAAAAAAAAAATTATTTTAATTTTTTAATACTGAAAATGAAAATTTTTAAATTTGATTTAAATTTTTTTGAATAAATTCAAAATAGCCAATTTGTGAATCTGATTATAAGAACGATTTGGATGGTAAAAACATTTATCTAAATCAAGTAGTTGATTTTTTAGAATTTTTTTAAATATCAATATTTTTTTGATTAAAATAATTTGGAACGCGATAACTTTTTTAAAAATATTATTTTTGGAAATTTGCTAACATGGGTATATTTCTAAAACTATTTACTAATCCCATAATTTTATCAATTTTTTTCATACATTTAATTAGAATAATTTTTTTTTTTTTTTTGGTCAGTTCTTTTACTTACACTCGGTATATTACATTGAACCTACATAATATATATATGTGTGTGTACACCTTGGCTGTACTTGCAGGTGCACTCGACTGTCAAAAAGAGGACCATTAAGCACACGTTAAAATTATATATTTTCGTGTCTATATATATGTACAGTCTGCGAGATTATATACTTATGTATTTATTATATTGCGTCTATATAGTACGAGTGAGTGAGTGAGCTATATTACAAAAAAAGAGATATTGTAAAAAAATCTGTGAACCATGCACAATAACGGTATAGAAATCGCTGTATTATATTTATATATATATATATTTTTATACCATAATATATCATTATGTACAGTGTTCGCGATTTCAGTTTTACGCGTTTTACCGCTAAATCGTTTACGAATATTTTACGAGCAGCGTTGTAATCACATCAAATGATATTTAAGCAGTGAACAACGTCCACTGCAGAAGTAGTATAATTAGTTCTTTTTTTTTTTAATCAAATGTCATATTATAATGAAATTATATTTTCTTGATTTCTTAATTTTTAATCGAAAATCTACTTTCCAAAAATACACGAAAATCAATAGGCTTATGATAAAAATGATCAGAGTATCGCTTAAATACATCAACGATAAAGAATTTAATGTTTTGGCTCCTATAGACTGTACTAGGTAGTTAATATCATGATCGGACGTAAACGAATCATGTACGAATTATATTGATTAAGTATACTTATGAAATATGACATAATTATTGACACTAATATAAATATACCATTCGCTAATTTATTATTCCTTTTCCTATAGCACTTTTGTCTCACATTACTAACACATTTTGGACGAAATTTGAACATTTGAACTTGTTATAACTGACGTTATATTGTTTTAGTTGTGCGCATTATTCTTTTTCATTTTTTTTTTTTTTGATCATTTTTTTTCAGACATTCATACATAATTACAAAAGTAATTGCAGTGTACATTATTTAGTTTTTTTTTCAAAAAACGATTTGTCATCGCTTGTTATCAAAACATGATATACGTATACGGTCGCTTTTTTCACACCATTGTCTCGTCAAGTAGATAATTGCATTCACACGAAAAACGTGACATTTGTGTTATACCTACCTACCATTATGTATTTATGTGTATGGTATAGACGTCTATATTTCGATGATAGGTAGGTATAGCACCTATACGGTATGGTATATGACGTCTATATATACGATCGTCATGGCGTCAATATCTGCACACGGGTTAACGAGATTTCGCTTCGCTTAAGCTGCTGAGACTATAATAGTGAGATTGTTTGATTTCAGGAAACAATAAGGTGGAAATCGCCTGAGTTTCTACTATTCAATAATTTATTTGAAAATGTGTTTGCTGTATGTAGTATTACATGTATAAGAAATAAAAAGGTTGTTTTTGACGTAAATATCATGCCATTTTAGATATATATACCTACGAGTTCAGCCATATACCTACCTATGTATTGTTATAATAATGTTGTCGACGTGAATTGAAAACGGTTGCCTGTCAAGATTGAAATTATATCTTAAAATAAACTTTTTTATGAATTGAAAAAAAAAAATTATGTATTTAATTAATTTTTAATTTTGTTTGTTTCAGGTAAGATATTATTCCATTGATTTGACATTGTTATTCCCCTCGAACATTGTGGTATGATTTTTTTTATCCGTAGTATTATTTACAATTATAGCTTATTAATATAAATATAGCCTAAGCTTCGACTATTCTAGTTTTATTTTGTGCGAGTCAGGTTCATAAAAAATACACCGACTTGAGAAATGACTTTCAGAATAATCATTCATGAAACGCTCAAAAACAATTATTATGGATTTGAATAAAGTATCTCTTGTGCTCAGATATTTTAATTAAAACACGTTTATGGTAGGTCCATAGAAAGTTCAAAATCTAATAAACGAGTAACAAAATATATATGTCATAAAATTCCAAACGAGTTAATCTCAAAAAGCGTTTTACTTTCAATTGTGTATAGTAAAACCATTCTTCACGGTCGGGAACATTAATTTACACAAAAACCTTAATTAAACCCTTTACATGGATTGCTTGTATATATAGGTATATTATTATATTATATTGTACCTACTCGAGGTACTTCTTAGTGCCTATAAATTATTAGAACGATAAAATTGGGAAAACATCTCCTGAGATTTTAAAGGATTGCGCCTGCAGTGTTTTTCAATAAAGTTGTACACAAAAACATAAAACATTTAACTGACTTTGGGTGTACTTATATTTAAAGAAAACAATAATATTTTGATTTGTTTTATGTTTACCTACAATATATATTACTTAATATTTACACCGGAAGATGACAATTAATGTTTGGACATTTTATCAATCTCAACCAATCATCACGACATCACGCGTGTCCATCGTCGTCTCATGACTCTCATCCGTCGTCCGCGCAGTCTTCCTATTATTACTCTTCAGCATTCTCCCCTTCACCGATCGCTTGTCGCAATCCAAATAACATCGTTAAAAAATGCGTTCGATCCGCGAGGGGTGACGCAAGAGGTCGGCTGCCGTAGTGCAACTGACAGGTGTCTGAGATTATAATACGGCCGGTATTATAATACGTTATTATTTATATTATATTATACTTGCAAGCAATCGACGCGGTCAGATCAAATAATATATGGGGAAGCAGCGTCAGGAAAAAAAATGTATTAAAAATAAAAATATCCATAGATACGTATATATGCACCATAATAACCAGTTGACAACTTAAAACCAATAATGAGGTAACCGGTTGGTTGCTGGTTGTTTGCGTGTCACACACGGTTGTACTAGTACCTACAACCTACCTTCGTTTAGTCGTCTCCTGCCCTTAACCTTTCTTACCGTTAACAGCATCTTCCTTTAACTGCAGTGATGCGGTCAAAACTGGAAAAAAAATAATACCTATATTCTGTAAAGGTTACCTCCGAAGTGGTCTCGTAACCGTGATAACGGGACAACTAGTTCTTCGAAATGAAATATCATAAATAAGCAATTTCCGACAAATTCCAACAAGACATCGTCGATTATTAACTACCTGTAGAAAGTTCTTAAACAAAGTCTGGATAATAGCTTATCGAAATCGAATATTGTTTGTGTTCGTTTATATTTGTGCTACACAAATCGCTACACAATTCTCAAATCGTTTCTACACGTGCTCAGATGACTTTTTACATGCATAATAATATTATTATATTATAATTTATAATGCAGACCATAAGGACATAGGTTATAGCCTATATAGTATATAGGTACCAATTAAAATATACATTTTATTTTGTATTATGGATATTAATTGATAGTTGATAATTTATTTCTAAAGTGAATCCATAATTTATGTATTATACTGATATAGTGATGTATTAACATTAATGAATACAAAAAAACCTCTTATTATTTATTACCTACTGGATTAGATACTCATTCTTTAGATTGGTTTAATTAATCGTTCTATATCTAATGGTACTAAAAAAAAACAATTCCAGTGCTTCAATTATAATATGTTAAACAATAGCGAAATGTATTTTTAGATTTTCTTAATTTGAATCCATTTTAAAAAATTTTTTATTATTATTTATAACCTATAATATATTATAGTCATATAACTCGATAACTATAGGTGTACCATTATAATACCCATGTAAGTTGTAATAAGTCCATCACAATTTTCGTTGCCGTAGTTTTATTTCATGCAATCACATTTATTTAAAAAAATATATAATCCAACGGTTTAGGCCTTAAATCTTAGTTATATAATTTGATAAATTATTTAATTGGCATTAATAAATCAAACTTATTTTTAATTAATTTTATAATACCTACCATTATAATTTCATAACCATTGCAGCAGTTGGAATTGTTTGAAAAATGTTAATAGTTATAACATGCACTTCCTGATTACAATTTTTGTCATAATTTTAACTCCCACATATTAATTCGATTACTTAACGTGACATAATATTAAATTTATATGATCAAATAATTTTAGTCTCATCACATAGCACGTAGGTACGTACAAAAATCTACTGTAATTTACATATCAATATAGGTTTATGATTGTAAAGTACTATTTTCCTAAATCCTAATACTTGTCGATTATTTAAACTTTTGTTATTTTTGTTGTATGTTACATTTAATTGCCAAAACATATTCCTGGTTATCAATATTGGCAATATTAAAAACTAACACTGCATCCGTAAAATTATATCAAATAACAGAAACATATTTAAACAAATATTTATTTAAAATTTCCTTACATTATTAAAATAACCCGAGATCAATTACAAAATTGATTTTCCTTTTTTAGTACCTATTTCTGAGGAGCAATTTTATTAGTAAAATATGGTCTTTTCAACTATGTAACGTGGCTATGATAGCAACAGGGTTTTGGTCAGATAATATAAGTTTAGAAGTACCAAGTTAATTTGCAAGTTTCAGAAAATTGTGTTTCTGTATGGAAACAGAACTTTTCAGATTAATGACTGTTGGTTTGAAAGGGTTTATACTTTACAAACTAAAATGTATATAAATACGTTTTTTTCCAAATTAGATATAATTTCAGTAAATATTTAATAAACACGAGTAGGTAGGCACTCACCAAATTTTGATCAATGATGTACATAATATATAAGTTGATCAAAGTAATTAAAATTACGAAATACACGCGTGATAAATCAAAATGTCCAAAGTGACGAGGAACAGTAACTAGGTACTAACAATTTAACTTGCTGTATATATGATAATATAATTATGCCATTATTTCATTAACAGGTTAACAATAATTAGATAATAATTTCTGTATATATCGTTTATTTTAAAACTTCTAATTGGACGGTTTTTAAGAGAAAAGGCTTAAGTCAAAAATTGATACTTTTCAGGAGACACAAAAAACATTATAACTTTGTAAATTTTTAATGTTTTTAAATTTTGTATTCATAATCATGTTTGATAAGTGTTTTGTTATTTTACTATTAAATATATTTTAGTTTTTATTTATTTTCTTCAAATTATAATGACTTAAGACCTAGTGCATGTAATTTTATAAGACTTGTGCCCTTTCGCATCATGACTTTAGACCTATTGCATGTAATTTTATAAGACTTATGCCCTTTGTCATTAAAATAAGTTATAATTAGTGACTTAGGCCTTTTCTCGTGAAAAAAATTCTGTATAACGACTTATTACCATACGCATTCTATTTTATCTCGTAAACCAAATCTCACATGGCATCTTCAGTGGTACCATTCAACGCGGCTTGAAATTTCACACAGAATTAATGTATAAACTGAAAATGTCCAAAATTGACTTAAGCCCTTTCTCTTAAAAACCGTCCAATTAGTAATTACGGATACAGATACCTACGTGAATAAACAAATTTGACAGCCTATATCATAATAATTATCCGTTATCGTTGTACGTTATATAGACTATATAGTACTGAAGTACGTATAATATAGGCACAGCACTTCTTATTCAATTTAGTACTTAAAAGAAAATCTGTTTTATTTGATTATTGGTTATATTCCATTCATAGAGAGTATGTCACACACGAAGTAAGATATTATGGTGGGTGGTATTTAAAGGTGAATGTGACCTTCAATTTGAAAGTGATCAATCATATTTATTTGAGTGAAAATTACTCATATATGAATAAATTGCATTAAATTAATTAATAATTCTAGGTAATTATTTCAAAGAATATAATATTTTTAAGAATGTTGATGGTATAAATTGCATGTGGGAGGGTTCTATATATTATTTCGAACCTATGGTGTAAACTTAAAACCTTAACTGTAAACATTTCATGTGCGTTTTTACTGAAAAAACCCATAAATATACAATAGCCGAATACTCTAATGAGTAATGTCTTACTATTATACTACTATAGTAATCAATACGGCATGAGATATTTCAGTTTATTAAATCACTTAAGACCTTATCATACCTATAAACCTTTTTAAGGGGACAGGTTCTATGATAATGCCATTGACATACCGCATATATTTACCTATTTAAGTACCTATACCTAGAATACATTGTCCTTTTGACTTGTAATACGATGTACGAAACGTGGGCATAGATTATTACTTTACACGTCAGTAATATAATACTTTCATATGTTTACGTTCCCATGCATCACTACCACTTCCGACGCGTTTGCAGTTAAACGACTCAATTGTCAAAATGGAATTTAAAATTTAAATATTGTATGATCACTGCACTGTAAAACTAATATGATATTGTCGTTATTCAAAACGTTTTTGTAAGTAATAAAATATTATGTATGCCCACTATACAAAGTACTATACCACCGACTGATACTGTAAACCAAATTAAGTATTTTATGATTAGGAAAGCGGTTTATTTGTGTAAGGCACTACCTATGGGTGGGCAATGGGTATACTAAGAAAGGTCAATGTATTCTGTATGTTATTGCCGTGTAATAATTTTAAGTCGTGTAAGTACACAAGAAATTTTAATAATTCTGCATTATTCTTGTTGTTATCGCATAGCTTTGGCTCTAAAACTAATTGCTTTAGTAACAATAAATGTGTGCTTTGTAGTAAACACACGTAAAAATTACGGACCACTACAGTAAACAATGCATCGTATTATTTATGTGTTATTAAATCTAGAATGAATGCGATTATTGTGCATATAATGTGCACTTTATTTTCATACAAAACAACTGTAGAAAGTAGTTGGTTAATGTAATTAGAAACAAAAAAAATTAATTTTATAAATACTGACCTCTAAGCGTGTGGGGATCAGATACATGTGAACTATTTCAGTATGACGTAGGTACCTACCTATATTATATTCTTGACTGAACTGAATAATCAGTAGGTAAACACCATAATATTATATTTTGAGCAACCTACGATATCTTATATGTATACATTGGGACCTAATACATACTTATATTATATGAACGCATCGGTTATTTAAATAGTATATCATATGTATTAAATGTATTATTTCGAAATTCCAAGTGTGTTTGTTTTCGACGTAATAGTTTTATAAGCTTCAAAGTGAATGTCCTTAAAATATCTTAGTGGTTTATAGAAAGTTCCGTTGGCATTTGCAAATTGCAAAGCACTCATATCTACATAATATGATACGTTATTGAATAATACTGTAGAATTAAAGTTCACTGACAACGTATCTATATAGTGTATATTCATGAAATGTGAGCTTATATTATATATATATAAATATCATGCCTATAATGCACACAATACTATGATTTATATATTCAATATGAAATACGAATAAGCCCTTTCTGACCTATTTATTATACTCAAATATTGGTCTATAAAATACAAAAATTGTCGTCACTACATCGCGTGTATCATAAGTTCTGTGAATAAATGTACTCAGGCCATTGATAAATGATATAACCACATATTATATTATTATGGCAATACAACAGTACTGGAATGTTTTTCTCGGAAGAATAAGTGCATAGAGATGCGTCCTTCCGTCATTTTCCAAATAGATTCTGTGTGGAACAACCGAGCAGTGATTGATTTTATAGTGATGCTTATTATTTTTTTACGGGTTTTCGGAAAGCACGTTTTCCAACAGTAAAAAAGTCCAATAAGTTTTGTGTGTACAGCAACTGTTTATGGACTGTAAATTCAACGAGTAATATATTACTTACGAATTACGGCTTTAAACTTTTAAGACATTATTCTTTTAATTTCTCAGTCATTACAGTGAAGCAATTGAGTGAGCCGAGTGAGGAAACGTTCTTTTTAAATTACATCTTAACCGATTCCTCGTGAACCCAACTTTGTCTAACAACGGTTATTCGGGAATGTACAGATTCACTTTCTATAATGTATTCAATACAACTCATCAGTGAAAATCACAATAATGTTGTCAAGTGTAAACTAGAATCGTATACCTACCTACTATTATAATTTATATTATTATTGACGAATAACATCAGATGAAAATAATGTGATAATAATAATTTAATATATTCCTAAATCGACATAGACCACCCATAAGTTTCCTCTAAAAGCGTCTATGCGCATATTATAATAGACGAATGCATTAATTGTGATAAATTTGTAATTATTATCGTTTTCAATTCATATAAATTATTATTATTATTATTATTTATTACTATACCTACGACGGTGGCACACAATGCGCAACCGGTTGGATTCCAACACGCGGTTATGTGCTCCTCCCCCCCCCCCCCCACGAGAACCTACCGGAAAATAAATCGCGGTCACAGACGAGAGAGACGAGTAATACGTTTAATTAATAATACGGGTTCGCGCGCGTGCCCGTTCCGTATCCGACGGGTATGATATATATGTATAATATAAAATACTGTGTGCTAAATCGTTTATGGCCCGTCTGTCTATGTCCATCCGCATGATGATAATAATAATAGTCCAATGTGTCTGTCGAGCGAAAAATAATAAAATATTATATTATTATAAAGAAAAATTGCGCACATTTCCCGACGGACGAATGGCGGCGTATTATACGTGGTGTTATTGTTTGATAGTAAGAAAAACTTCTTTGTTTTTCGTTTCAATGCACATTAATATAATAGTAAATTTTAATTTGATCGATTCGTAATTGTTATAAATTGAACCATTAAAATAAAATTCGATGGGAAAAATGTTCAATATTCTAATGATTATTAATTGTTTATGACTTTATGACTGTCAGAGCTGACTCATTTTCATGGTTTTCCTCACAAGAAAAACTCTCACGTCTCGTGGAATAGGTATCTACAGTCATAGATGTCGATAATTTCTTTATTATTTAAAAGATTATGACTCTTAGGCCGGATTGGACTCTGATTTTGAAAACCCTATATTCAAAAGTTGTAATTAACGCCAATATAAATCACAAATTTTTTTAAAAGTCATATTGCTTATAATTTGTGACTATCTTTTAGGTACCTATATAGAGTATTTATAACAGTTAGGTATACCTATAATATATTATTTTAATATATAATATGACTGTTTATTAGGACTATGACTTTTCTGATATCTCAATAACTGGTACGAAGTCAGACAATTACCTATTACGAGGTAAACAATTTTTTGTTGTCCATTTCGTTCGGCTATTTTGTAAATGTTGAAACGATTCGAAACACTGCAGACTATATTATAATATTACGAGTTACGACGTCGCTTAAGTAATAACTATGGTTACGACTTACGATTGGCATACAAAAAGCCAACACCAAACTCGTTTATATAGGTATATTACTATATTAGTCAATTATATATAATATCAATGTGTTTCTGTGTGGCGTGTGCTAAAAATCGATAGGTATTATACACATATATTAATAATTATTAATTTATTGTACGAATAGAAGCATTCGTTTTTGACCACTCACCAACTATTATATAGCAATAATAATTGTAGGTACCTAATTACAATTATTATAAGATTTATAAATTCGTTAAGACAAAAATAATAAAACAATTCAAGTATGCGTTTGGTATGGGAATATTTATTATAATAATAATTGTACATTAATTCAAACTTTTAAACAGTGCTATTTAAAACTATCTATATCTATCTACAAGTATAATCTTGACCTCATGACCGTGAAAGTGCCCAAACCGTTTTCACTGGCCATTAATCGCAGACAATCGTTTAGAATGTAATTACCTATAACCTTTCCACTGAAAACACGTCATACTACAGGAATTTGAAGGAAAAAAAACCTAGGCGTTGAAAGTGTATAAAAATAATATTTTATTTTTAATGTATGGATTCCGCGCATTGTTAATTAAAACAAATTGGAATCAAGTAAAATCCAGGTCGGTCGCCCAAAACCAAACCCCATCATATTATATCAGCTGCAGTTACTAGGTATTTTGTAGTGGCGATTTCGGCTTTATTATTATTACCTCGAAGTAATTTAAAAAGTCAAAATATTCCCAAGAAGTATTACTATTATTATATACTATTATTATTAATATAATTATAGGTATTATCAGGGCTATTTTGAGGTGTCCATTTTGATTGTTTGCCGCGATACGGTATCAAATACGTAGCCAATAGTACTCTCATCAGTGCAGATGATCCTGACAACTCCACTCCAAAACTATTATATAACTGTGTGTGGTGTTGGACGGGGTGATATCTATAACATTTTCGAAGTGTGAAGAATCGTGGATCGAACTATATTATATAGTCCACATACTGTATAAGCTGTTTTATTCGGAATATTGGAAAAACGTACAGTATTACCATAGTAATTATTTTAATATCTATATGTAGTTTACAATATTATATTATACATGACTTACAAAGTATATATTATAATATTAAAATGCTTTAAAACCTATATGTAAACCATCACTAATAATAAATACGGATAAGCCGCTTTGGGTTTCAGTTCAATCCGCCTTTGTCTACTTTCGAAAAAACTCTCAAGAGTGCCAATTATAAAATCAAAATAATACGGCTTGGATATAATATAATATAATATTAAATTGTCCAAATAATATACCGGTTTGTATACTTACAGCTCTTGCATCTTACACTGTTGTGCAATACCTATAATAGCCATGATTATGTCAATAATTTATCATTAACTATACTATTCATACGCGACCGCTGCAAAATCTGTGTACAGCATCGTGACCGTTAATGGCGTGACGTATTATAATAATAATAATAATATTACGCAACGGCCGATGAGCGCTTTCCTCGCCGGCCGTGTCGTGCACACCCAGCGGAAAATGTTCGTCGTTCTCCTCTGTTGTCAGTTCTTTAATAACAATTATAATAATTATTTATTCATAATAAACACACCCACACGTGCAGGAGTGACATGACGTGCAGGCCGGAGAGGCATTTGAGGGGTGGTAGCTCCACTAATTGGTCGCGGTCGTGATTCCCTCGTTCTCCGTCTGCACAAAATGTATTTTTATTTTCAATATTGACGTGGGGATCGAGGGGGGGGGGGGTAGTGTAGGAGCGTGATTGTTGGTAAGCGGATGAAAAAAAATATGATCGCCTCTGAAAATGTGTTACGTGATCCACGGTTTCACTGTAGGATAGACACGGTGAATGATATGATTGATGGCGACCGATTCGACTTCGCAGGCAATGTTATACCCTCTTTGGAATACACCAAGTTCAATTAATATAGGTGATAAATATTATTTAGTTTTTGATTATACTTTATATTATGTATCAGAAATATTAATAATATATCTGATAAATAATTGAATGTTATTAAATCTTTGTAATTTTGTGAGATATTCCTGATCTATAAGATATGTTAAGCTCTTGAGCGATCTAGATACTCTAAATTGTCAGTTCCTCTATCAGATATTCCTACTTATATTCTCGTAGTATCAGCGTGGTAACTGGTAATATAGGTACTTTATTAAAGTCGTAATATTCAGTGAATATTATTCACACGTTTACTACGAAAACGACGCCTCTTCGAGCTTGTACGTTTCACAAATTTTTTTTCATATTGTAAGGTGTAAAATACCACATTGAACGAATCTGCTGCAGATTATACCGCACGCTGTGACTTAATTTCGGTTAATTCTGTTATTACGATTTCGTGCCGTCAAACGACAAATCGAATAATGTAAATTGACAAACGCTTGCGTATATGTATTGTTTTTTCGTTAATACGGCGGTAAACGCATATGTAAATTATTAATCGTTAATTTAATTCGAATTTATAATCAACTTAGACGGCGGCGTGTAACACGAAATTATTGACTAGATACGAGATATATAATATAATATTGTAAATTAGTAACTAGCCATGAATAATTTGATAATTACATTTATGAATGGTTTAATTCTTCCCGCCCTTCTGTTAGCAAAAGGTAGGTATATGTAATATTATAATATATCGACAGTTATCATATTATAATATAATAATAATATGTAAATATCCGTTTCATGACAGACACAGTTTTGGTTTTTCGGGTGCACTATAAGTGGCCGCGGGAGTCCGATAAATTCTTTGTATAATAAGACGATTTGGTACGATCTCTTCAAACACTGCGAATTATGTAAATAATATAAACTGCAGGGCAATAATCGTTTGATACAGTCAGCGAGTATAGATGAAACCATTACCGCGTGGGCTCATATAAGTAGATAACCAACATTTCGATTATATTACAAGCAAACACTTCATAAAACGTTTAGTCGGTAATAAACTGGGCATAACATTAAATTGCTATGTATTTCAGTTAAGACAGTGACAAACTTCCAAAAATTGAATAATTGAAAACTTTATAATAGCAATTTGGCTTATTCATATTATTATCACTCATAAAGGATACTTAATCCAAACAAATGCAATATTCTACTTTTTGGCATAAAAATGTATTATAAAATGTAATCTTTATATTATTATGCACAGGCTTAAAATTATTTAGATATCGAATAAATTAAAACTAAAATTGTTAAAAATGTTAATTCAATGTTAGAAAAGATGATACAAAATATGAAACGTATACCTAGATATAGTTAATACGTCAATTATACGGGCGGTTCCATTTTCCACCAAAAACGAGATACCGTTTTCCTCCAATGTCCATTTTCCTCCACAAAAAAAAAAAGGTCGGTTTCCATTTTCCTCCACATTATTTTAGACTGAAATTATGTCTATTTTCCTCCAATATTTTAGCCAGTGTTGTAGTATTACGTTATGTATTATAAAGATAGAGTAAGTCTAGGATCCAGGCCCTAGGGCTTGCAAACGTTATAATAACGTTATATTTGACAAAAAACGATTGAAATTTATAAACGTAATTATAACGAAGAACGAAAATCAAAAATAGTTTAATACATTAAGCCTAATAAAGAATATTTTTTATTTTTTCGATATGCATAAATTATTTATATTAACTATTTTATTATTTTATTTATTATTTATTGGAGGAAAATGGAAAGTGGAGGAAAATGGTAAAGAACTATTTTTTATTTTTTTGGAGGAAAATGGCTACGGCCAATTATACACAAGTCCTAGTGCAACTGGTAAAATATATCAACGTGGATGTTTTTGATTACAACAGGTATTTTGCCCGGGTTCTATTATTTATTAAATACATATAGATTCAACACGTTTAATTATTCATTGTTTAGGAAATATGTTTAATATGTCATGAGCTACTGTGATTGCTGTATATTATGCAGTGTTAAATATTATACTAATGAAATAAACAATTCGGTTTAGTTTCACAAATACTTAACCCTGAACATAATATCTTAATTACAACTAATTACCTAACCTAAATACTATAGATGTAGACACTTTTTGTTACACACGTTTTTAATAGTTCTCATGAGTCCCATAGAGGTCAGAGAATTTTTACCTAATTTCAGACAATAATCATAGAATAAAAACCTAATTTACGTCCTATAATATATTTCCCATTACTTTCGAATTTCTTAAAGTTGGTTAGGTGGTACAATATTTATTTATTTATTTTTATTCACAGTAGATTATAATATTATAATATCGCTTATTGAAAAAAAAAAAAATGTAATTTAAATAACGTGTTTAAACAAATTGTATAGAAGACCTACAATTCCGCCGGGATATTTAAAAGCAACTATTTTTTATTTATTTATTTTTGATAATATCAATTTAAGGAATGGTATATTAAAGTAGAAAGTGTTTAGTCGGATTTCGGCAAAATCACAATACACACCTATCCGCCTATATTATTATCATTGCGAACCGCGAGATGAATAAAATATGTACCTAATAATATGCGTGCGTCTCCGGGCGACATGCGAATTAACGATGTCTTACCGACTGAGCAGACTTCAGTAAGACGCGTACGTATATATAGTTATTGTAATCCGTGGGTTTAATCGACCGTGTAATCTAATCGTGACACGTGACCGGACGGCCGACGGGTTAATTCGTGGTCAATATAGCCGACGGTACCTACCTATATGTGTGTGTGCGCATTATAATGGTGGCTGAGATGAGGCACGTGTTTTATTAAATTTTAATTCGAATGAAAGGCGAAAAGAATGGTGCAACACGACGTTGGCGTTGGCGTCACCAAATCCCGGACTGTTAACCATTATTTAATTTTAAATAGTTATCGAGTGCGCATGAAGAAGAAGAAAGCGATTCGTTATCAACCGTTGCCATACAAGTACAACATGATAAAATTATATTAGCTAAATATTATGTTAATAACCTTTAGTCACCGATCGAAGAAATCGGAACCACATAGAATGATAAAATGCACATGGCCGATTAATTTATACTTTTTTGTTTTAAATTGATAATCTGATTATATCCGTTTAAAATTACCTTTGAAATAATATTATGCGACATGTCAATATGTCATATGTAGTTAAAACCAAATTTTGGTGCTTTATTGGACTATATTTATATCGTAATATTGTTATGTAATACCTGTATGGCTACATACGGACAAATTCCCCAAAAATGTACCTTTTTATTTCTCCCAAACGACGTTATAGCAATTATTTAAATTATTTCATAAGATTTTTAATGACTATTATTCTGATTTTAGTATAAAAAAAAATAACAATTTACATTACATTTTTATATAAAGCCAATGAAGTTCACCCTTTATTCGTTTTAAAAGAAAAATGTTATATAAAAAATTTTGAATTTTAATTATCGGAACTTTGGATTAACATTATACCATAATGTACCTATTGTATTAAACTGTCAGGTTTCATTATAGTATTAAAATAGCTAATTAATGAATCATTAAAAAATCGCGAAATACTTAACTGTGGGGACAATATAATAATTTATATTGTATTTTAATACTCACAGCTGTATAATTTCAATTCCTACAGAGACATCTGACGTTAACTTCGAGAACCCGAGTACCCACAGAGCGAACAGAGCGAACTTCACACTAACGTACGCACAGAACAACTCCAATTCATACTTAAAGTACCATTACATAAACTATAAAAATCGCTCAGATAAAAAAAGTTGAAATTTTTTCAGAAATTCCTAGTGCACACGTCTTCTAAATACAGAAAATTGTATACATTATAATATTTTTTCGCGGTGCAGTAATACGCGCTGCACGGTTCGTGCACTACCTGGGTATATAATATTATTATAGGCTATTCGACGCGCCTAAACATACATATTACATAGACATACCATAGTATATTATATACCTATTGTAGTATAGGTTTGACGAAAAAGCTTAGGTATATTGTGTAGGAAGAAAAAGCGTTAAATGAAACGACAAACGCACTGTTATAACACCCATATAGGTATAAGTAATGCAACGACTCCACGGGGCATTTGTGGTTGAAAACAAATATCTCTAAAATATTATTCAAACACGTAATGGATTTCGTAGCTCACGCGGCTGCGAGTAAAGAGAATGTACATAGGTGCCAGCAACTATATTATAATATATTATGTAGACACCTACAAACGTGCGTGTGTGTATACATAGGTATACATAGGTATATATTACTATTACATGATGGTGAAAGAATTCCAAGGAATTTTGGCTCATCGTTTCAAATTATTAAAAATAGTAGGTACTTAAATTTTTTACTAAGAATTTCATAACAAGTGGGAAGAAATTATGTATATTTAAGTGACATGTATTACAGCAGTGGACTGGTGAACTCATATTAAGACGACGGAGGAAAAAACAATTATGCGCCTATGTGTTATTTGCTATAATACTAACCTATATATTATGTTTTCGTAATGAATAGATTATTTATCGTGATTTATTAGGCATACGTGAAATGGTCTATCGAAAGATGTAGGTACTGTCGTATACCTAACAGAGAACCACGGGCTGATTGTCTATACGAGCTCAACAGTTAGTACAGCGAGAGGGGGCGAAAAATTGAAAATTCAACTCAAATAGTAAAAAAATCGTTTTAAGACATATATTATATATATATAAATGTTTGCACTATACATACATTTAAAACCGTTAAGACATATGATTTACTACATTATTATCGACATATGACACGTATACGTAGGTTTAGTTAATATTGTTCGCATAGTTTACAATTGTTCTGTACAAATAATTTCTGATGATTTTTTTGAAATATTATAATATAACCACTGTAATATAGTATACGTAGGTATTCTACCTACATTGTTAGGTACTACTTATTGATATAACAAACATGCGTAATTTGAATGCGTATAGTAAAAGTTTCAATTACAAATGCAGTTTTGAAATATTGACAACCACGTAGTAGCTCTACGTAATAAGCAGTAGCTATATTTTATACTATTATAATTTATATTTTATAATACTATATTATCTATCTATACTATCTAGAGACACAAAGAAAAAACTATACATTGCCTACTTGCGCCCCATTGTCATGTACGGATGTGAGACATGGTCCACGACGCAGGGTGACGACTGACGAGAATAAACTATTGACTTTCGAAAGGAAAATACTTAGAAAAATATATGGGCCTATATTAAACCCCAATACTGGTGTATACGAGCGAAGAAAAAGCGCTGACTTAAACAGTCTGTTTGATACAGCCAATTTAAAAGATTTTCTAAGGTCGAAAAGGTTAGAGTGGACTGGCCACGTTTGGCGTGCAGAGGGTGGATTGATAAGACAGGTACTCATCAACAAACCAAATAAAAAACGACCTGTAGGAAGGCCAAGACAACGGTGGTTGGACCGAGTAAAGGACGACCTGAAGAGTTTAAGCAATGGAGCAAGTATTGATGATGCAGAAGGATCGAGAACTTTGGAGAACTTTGATAGAAGCTGCGAAGCGCCTAAATGACGCGTAAAGCAAAAAAAAAAATAATACTAGGTATATTATATTATACTCACGAGCTTCACGTACATTTATTTCATCAAAATATCGATTGTATAGTAACGTCTGTAAACGTTACGATAGTAGGATATTATTGTGACTCGTTTCAACATTAAATCACTCTTAATTATTTGTTTCGTTGTTTTAAACAATACATATTATATGTATGCATTATTATATTATATTCCATTCTACTATATTATATTATAATACGCAAAACCGCTAAAAGTTTTCATTTATTGCGTTTGAGTTATTTCAACTAGTTCATCAGACGTCTTAAATCACCGCAAATGTAACGTAGTCGTATAGAACAATACATCATCTAACAAAATAAATCCTTATATACTTTAACAGTCAATTTTATTAATACATTGTATATATATACCTATACGTTTTACAGCGTATTTATATAAATGTTGAAAATATTACTAAATACGCAGAATTAAAATGTAATTAAAACAATTTTAAACGTGATTAATAAATATATAAATGTATAATAAAAGTTATTTAAAAAAAAAAAAACTAATCGATAAAACACAATTTGTATATTGTATAACGCTTATATATTGAAACGATATTGCAATCAAGTATAAACACACGGGAAAGTCTGTACAAATTTCTCACACGTTTTAGCGTGAACATTAATACAACTCTGTACAAACATAATATTCCGATACATAGATACTACAAAAAGCAGAACATTTTTATAAGAGAAAACACCGGTGGATTGCACATACACGCGTGTAAGCGCAGTTACTACCATTTATGGTCGAACCGTCATTCATATATTATAGATGTCATCCTTTGATAAATTCATCTTCACCGTTGCACAAAGCACCGTAAATTTAACGCAGCCACTTTTTTCGCAACAAAAATATTATTGTTGTTACTCGGAGGCAATGACTTGGTGAGTTTCCCGTCCATTTATTTTACTGTTGATGACGTTGAAACATGTGGTCCATTTGAATTATTCAATTGTCACTGATGGGGCCACATTACTTGTATATAGTTAGGTATACACTCAGTGTAAATATAATTTGTAGAGTAGTTTTAATATTTTGCTTAGTGCAGTTTGGTCGTAATCGGATTTTCGTTATTCAATCTAATCTTGGTTTTAGATCGAGTCAAAAACTTATTTGGGTCATATCAGACGGTTGGTAAAAACTAAAAGACAGAACATAAATACTATCTATCATTATTTTTATACAGTAGGTAATTTATACCTGGTTTATTAGGTATACTATAGTCATATTAGGTATAGGTATATACGATATAGGACGTTTCATATTTAGCAAATCATTTGTATAAGTAGATGAATATAATTTTGCGGTTTGCGAATAAACATAGGTCACGATTATTCCTACTCGTGAAAAAAATAAATAAGATTTCTGCATTCTGATTTACGCGTGCTAAACATTTTTGAAATATTTGACCCAAAATATGCTTATATATACTACATGGATACACAATCCATAAGACATAATGTATCATTCACTTTTAATAAAACAACAAGAACCTGTTTGTGAGACATGTCACATTTATAGTGTATACCTCTAGCGTGACCATTTCGTACGATAAGACAAAATAGCAAAAAAATAAACACAAAAACGTTGGTATTTCGTATGTCCGATTTTCATTGCAAATAAATAGGTTGGTCAGCGTAATGTGTACTTATAATGCAGCTGGAGAGGTGAGGTTAGGTTAGGACAAACTATAGTCGTGTTAATCACGTTTAACGATATGTGTTTTTGAAAACATTTTGTTATAGCGAAGAAGTTCCAATATTTTAGTTGGGACTTGAGTGGGCTACAGTGCCATTGCAAGAACTATTAGTGTCTTTAAGTTTATAAACAACGATAAATCATAACATTGAAAAAACCGAATTCTGGTGTTTTGACAGTTTACTCCCCTCCCTCACAAAAAACATTTTGAGATTTATCTAAAAATGGCACCTGAAATAATAAATACTCTATATATTCACTACCTACACGACACTACTGAAAAGTTCTAAAAAAGAAGAAGTAAAACCATTTAATTTTTTATATTGACCAATTTGCCGCGGCTCTTCAAGAATCTGAAAAATCAGCAGATGACACATATTCCACGTCACCATTCGTTGGATTGAATTTGTCACGCCGAAGACATCTCGGATACTCTAACGATCCGTACATGCCGGTGTCGACTTCCATTGCAAGGCCGTCTCGTCACTTGCATTTCCGGAAGCTTGAATTGTACAATGAGTGACGACTGACGATGTTTTTCTGGATCCGTTCGACCAAAGGACAGTAAGTCGCACAGTCGGACACTTAACCGAACCTATCCCAACCTAACCCAGAGGGCCACAACAATCAACCGGTGGCCGACTCTACTCCGTCGTACACGGCTATTTATTATTGCGGCCACATGATATACATGGTAACACTGAACGTATGTTATTATGAGTATCATTATTATTGTTGTTTCACTGCATATTATACACACGAACGCATGATGGACGTATAATAATAATAATAATATAATCACGTGGCGGTCGAAGAGTCAGGTAACCCGAACCGGTCGCCGATAACGATTTCGCGTCCGCCGACCAATGTATATTATTATATTATTATTATGTTTATGTACCTACATAATATATTCTAATGTACCTATACGTGTATTGCACACTCGCCGCTGTTAAAAAAAGGGTACACACTGCTGCAACGACGGTTGGCTGGCCGGCAGTCGCACACTAACCCACATAAACCGATGACGGCAATGATGATCAATGTGCGGCGGATACAGCGAAACATATATCATTTATACCGAACAACAAAAATAAATAACCACGGACCCGAGACAAATATTACCGGAGGCCACACGCAGAGTGTATATACAATTTGATTTGCGAGCAACGTCTCTCGGAGTGGTCGAGCCACTGGTCAACTCTTGGTGTTATGTTATAGTTGTTTTTTTTTCTTTTGGAAGCGAAAAAAACGCCGTCGCGATGGTGTTAGGACGTGACACCACGAGCACGCGCGACTTCGTGGAGTATTCACTGGCAGTTTTATGTTATTATTGTTAGTTGTAGACTGAAATAAAAACAAACCGTGAAACGTGCAGAGGAAACGGCGAATTTAATGATGTTTGGATATTGAAAATCTCGAGAAAATATTTATCATATTATACACCACGTACGATTTGCGAAAATTGTATTGCATTGCTGTATTTGTTCTATAAGATATAATGTTATATATATAAAGTCGACGGCGATCTAGATCCGCGATTTTCTTAAGACATCACAGTCGAGGCGGAGACGTGATGTCCCGAAGGTTTTGACGTTGATTTTTGATCGAGTTAAGTAAACCTATCGTATACGAACATGATTGCTTTTTATTTTTTGTAGTTAAAACTAAAGTCAAAAATCAAATGAAAATGTACTACAGCCTAATATTGTGCGGTTCGCCACAATCCAATTTAAAACTTGTATTCGGTGCAGTATACCTGTACCTACTCGGTCGTCTTAGTCACTATTAGTCGTTTTATGCGTCGTACATTATATTATAATAATATAACTAATCGTTGTCGACGATTTTAAGTTTTTACTTTGATTTATACATCGATTCACCTGCAGCCGACGGCGATTTATGTATAGATCGGCAACGAATCGTAACCCGTATAGCTATATACTGTCATTCCGCACTATAATATGATACACGTAACATATTATAATAATATTGTCCGCTGTTGGTCGATGGAAGAACTTGTGGTGCGTAAATCGTTTGCAATCTTATGAATGACTCGACCGGTTAGCTGCACCGTCGAGACGCTGCTCTTGGGTGGGGCGATCGAGGAATGTGCGCGATTTATGATCCACTACGCCCGACCCAGATGCGACCTAAATTAACAAAGTATTGCTTTAATTTTTAAGTCTCACGGCACAATACATGTGTGTGTGTGTGTGTGTGTGTGTGTGTGTGTGTTTTCTTTCACAAACGATCGTTAAACGATATAATATCATTTCGATAACGTCATTATTAACGGAAAATATATAATGCTACAGCGGCTGATGTATCTGCTACAGGTTGTAAGCGCGCCAAACCCCCTAGGAAAATCAATTATTGCCCCGTTCACAGCTCTCTCACCTCAATTATTGTTATTTTGTGTACGCACTTACAAATGTTCTTAGTTAAATATATAGGCAGATTTAATGTTATTTTATGGTAATTCAATTCAACATGACTCGATTCTGTCGTTACGACATCGCCGTTCGACCCAGTTCCCGGAAATCGTTGCCACCACCGGTGCGTGACGACCGAAACATACCGTTCTATAAAGGATAATTTGAGCGCTCAAATCTCATTAAGATTGGTGACCATTTTTAGCCATTCTGATCGAATACTAGTTCCTATAATAAATTTACAGTTCTTACTCCAAAGTAAACGCCTGCTATTAAAATTGGTGTAGCATAAAATATTTCCCTACAGTAACGATCATCTTTTTTCCCCTTTCACTTGTATTAATCGGAACTAATTAAGTACAGATGAACTATGTAAATTATTAAATTTAATTAATCGATTTAGTTGTATCCATAACAAATATTAAAAATAAATTTACACTTGACAGTCCAGCATCATTGCAATATAATATTATTAATATAACTTAAAAGTACCTATGTATAATGTATATATATTATATTGCACTGTTGGCGATAACTTACAGAAAATAATATTACATAATATATATTGTTAATCATATATTTAGTAACCCTGATTATAAAATAGATGTATAATTAACATTGACTGATAAATTCATGTCATGCGATGAATCCTGCAATTCTTGCTTAAGTCAAATTAAAAAATGCTACCTGCAGAGTTATGGCGTTAGATATACTTCACGTGTTCTGTCTTTGAAATGTGTACTTTTTTTCTTAAATCCGGGTCGAGATAATTATGTTTATAAATTATAGAAACGACGAAATTAACTCATAATCTAAATTGAATATTTATAATAATATGATGGTTATTAGATTAACAAAGGAGTAAATTATCAACATATTTTTTTCACCGGCAACTGCTATATATTATTATTTATTACTTATTATCGATCATCGTTGATCATCAGTATAATTTAGGTCTCGATTCGTACCGCAATTCACTGAAGAACACAACAGTATGCAGAACAATATGCACCATATTGTTCATAGATACTCCATCCCCCCCTCCCCCCCAAAAAAAAAGACAACAATAGCCTGATCATTATTGTACTAAAATCTCGGGTGGTTCCATTTTCCTCCAAAAACGAGTACCGTTATTCCTTAGTCCATTGGGTGTTTTTTTAAACTGTGGGGGAGGGTACTATGAGGTGAAACACGTGTGTGTTGTTTAGGCAGATTTCCATGTGGGCTCCCGTAGGTATCTGCCATACCCGGGTGGGGGATGGCGGCACTTGTTCTCCGAGCACCGTGACTTGCCCGAAGAAAAATGCCGCCCGCGGCCGAGGTATCGCACCAGCGCCGCGGCCGGTGCGCGTCGCAACCTACGTCTTAGTCCACTCGGCCACTCCGTCTCCCTATAATATATTATGTAGTTATGTAACGAAAATAATTAAGATTTAAAAAATCTTGTAACTTGTAACCCAACACAGCCATAGGTGAGAAACATTAGCAAGATATTATAAAAAGTAAATAAATAAACAATCTATTAATAATTAATATAAGTGGCTTTTACGGTTCTAAACAATCAGCGCACTTACCAGTCCGAACAAATTGGGTCAACATGATTTTGTGTATTAAACCACAAATTATGTATCAACGGAAACCTATTTTTATTTCCTATAACATCATTATGAAGTTTCAATACGCAATACTATGACTGGCGATTTTCTATTGTGTCATTCATTGGTAATGGAACGTAATGGATTTATGTAAACCTTACTTGTGGAGCGGACAATATTAGTCAAATTAAATGTAGGTATGGTATACAATATACAAAATACATGAATAATTCATATCGTGATTAAATTATATATTTTTAATTATCAATTGCATTTGTTTTCTAATTTTTACCAAGTATAAATAATATTGTGACATCGTCGATTGCCCAGCAGAAAATCATCCCATACCCACAAATTCAACACACTTCATCGTTCTTGTTTTGTTCCTAAGAAAACGAAATATAGAACTCGAATAGGAAGTGCATAGAAATGAGAATTCAATTTAAAAATCACCTAATACTTATACTAGTATATGGCTTCATACATAATATATGAAATTTAAATCTATTCCAGCCTTAGGCAATAGATTCTAAATACATATACAAATTAATACCACTAAGTATAATTGTACACCTGTAGGCTGTAAGTATTTTAGGAATAATAAAAACAAAACAATATAAGTAACAACTGTCAACTTTTAGAAATTACGTTGCTTTCACAATATAGATAGCCAAATAGGTAACCACAATGAGGAATAACAGTGGAAAACATAAATACCTATGTTTAAGTAAATGTGAATTAATATTCTATGTATTTGCGTTTTAGGTGATATATTGCTCAATGTAAAAGATAAAAATCTTGAAAGGATCAAAAGAGATGGTGGTAAGTTTTTATCAGATTACAATCTTTTTGTACATATTAATGTAAATTAATTATAAAATAATTATGAACATAATAATAACATTGGTAGAGGTTTGTTAAGCCATTTTATGGAACGAGTGAAAATTAATTAAATGTGTATAATAACCGAATAAAATAAAACTTTTGTGTAGGTACGCACATAATATTATATTTTTCGTAATCGTATTGTTTTAAAATGTTATAGTATATTTTTATAATTTTTTCCAGTCTAAATGTTGCTTAAACTTTTATTGATCAGAAATCGAGCATATTTTACGATAATTAATAGGTATTGTAATAATATAATTATTGTTTAAACTTTAAAGGATATATATTATTTTGACTAAGGACAAAAAAAAAATAAAAATAAAAATAGTAATAATAATAAGTTGGTTTACATTTAAACATATAAAATATATAGTTATGAGATAAATGGCTAGAAATTCGATTACGAAACATACCTATTAATTATTAACTATTGTTGTTGTAGTATAACAATATTGTTAGATTCTGAGCGGACCGAGGACGCTAGTGGTTTTACAATGGTGCTTATTTATTAATTTTTTTATCCTGTATACAATATTTCTACCAGAAGGAGTGCTTCGATTTCAACATATAGTATCTTTTAGCAAATTGGATCGAATTGGATTATTTAGAGAGGTCATTTTTTGATTTTCTCAATAATTATATTTAATACCACGGGAAAAACTACTGACAAATTACAAAAAAACCGCTAAAAATCGGATTTTAATTTCTAACGCTTTGTATATCACCATAGAAACGAATAAAAAAATTATAATATTATAATATTAATTCAACTTCCTATCTATAATAAATAATAACAATATAAAATATCCGGACTGACAAACCGTCTACGCTCAGAATCGTTTTTCTTATACAATGATATTATATCATTAAATTCAAGTTTAACACAATCCATTATACATCAACCCATTTTTAACCTACTGTACATCAGAGTGACATCCACTTACTTGACTTTTTTAATTAACATATTGAAAATATTAAAATAATTAGTTCTGTAATCAACTTGTAACTGTTCCATGATAATATTTATTTTTTTGAATACCTATATCAAAGATTTTAATCATGAGCCACAGTGAATAGTACAATTGGTTAGAATATAAACAAAATATAAAGTAATGACTATTGATTGACATCTAAACAAAAAATTAAAGATAAAATACACAAAATTATATAAGGAATACCTAATTAGTTTGATTTTAATTAAAATATTAAAATATTTAAATGTCTTATTCTACATGCTATAAAAAGTATTGATTTTATACAAATATGTAAAAAATTAACACAAATAAAAAAAGTAAATATATTTGTATTTTTTAAAAATATAGAAACTTCAAAATAAAAAATCAACAAATTTAAATATATTAATAGGTAATGATAAATTATGAATTTAAAATTCCTTATTTTTTCAACTTAATTTTCAAATAATTTAAAATATAATAATTAAAATTAAAATAAGTTTAAATATAATTATGTATTTATATGATTCACTCGTTCTAATAATTGCTGCTTTACTTTTGTATATATAAATATCATATTATGTACTGATGTATGTGTAATTTCTTGTCTATTCTGTCGCTCTAACTTTGCTACCCCCCTATGGTTTAGATGTGACTGTCCTGTTGGTGGACGACAATGGCAAGAAAAAGACATCCCCGACACTTGGATTATTGTCTTCCATGGCACGAACATTTGTCCAGGATGGTGTTACTACTGAATATGCAACCCACGTTATTGGGACCACCGTTGGTGACCGTTATGCACATATTGTCAGTACTGGTTCTCGAGTATTTTATGACAATATTAAGCCAACGAACCGACATGACACCCCAGATATTAACTTGCAAACAATATTAGATAATCTAGGGCATCCACAGGTATTTGAAAATACTAAAGAAGAAGAAGAAGAAGAAGAAACAAATTTAATTAAAGGAAGAAAACTTGAATTGTCAACTACTCCAGAACCGATTGACAAATCAAATGTATCTGTTAGACAAGAAATATCAGTTAGAAAACATTTTACTCCAGATTCCATTAAACCAGCAAAGGTGAATGCAAAAAATGGATTGCCGACATTTACAGTAAAAAATAATGATGAAGATTATTTGCCGCCAGTGGAACTTACAACCAAGCGTGATGACTCATTTCGAAATAAATTAAGATCATCAAAGAATTTATTTAGAAATGGGCTCAAACCAGTAGAAATTAAGAAATATGAAACCGTCACGTATTTTGGATTTGCAGATTTTATGACGACAGTTGGCAATACAGTTATAATATTTATGCCCAAGACTCCAGCAATACCTGAAGCCACCGGTATAACAAGCATTAAAGGTGAAGCAACGCTTCGACCAGAAGATATAATAAGTCCAACAAAATCTATAACATTACTTTCCACTAAAACATTAGAACCTACTACGGAGAAAGCCGAGTATAGTAGTATAATAGAGTCTAGTATTGCAACAACAGAAGAGACAATGGCCTTACCAACAGAACCACTATCTCGTCGCATTTCAGAAACTACAAGAGTGTTTAACAATGAACAAGAAGCATTAGGATTATTGAAAACAATTGGAGGTGTGGATGTTATCGATAGTAAAACCACCAGACTTACTACGTTCTTTTATGGTACGTATATTAATGGTAAATATACACAGCTGGAACAAACCGTATCAACGTTACTATCAAAACCATCACAAACAACTAAGCCATCCAAAATTGAAATACCGATGACAAAAATTCCTACAACAACTGAGTCTCAAATAACAACAGAAAAAAATATGAATGAAATAACAACTGAATCTGAAGAAGACATTTTCACGACACCTGAAGAAGAAATTGTATCGCCAACTTCATCTACCGAAGATATATTGTATAAAACATACACATACTTAACAACTTTCTTTATACCTGTAGATGACAGTTTAACTACTACATCTATAAGGTCAAGGGTTGTACTGTCACCAGAATCTACCCATATGATTGAAAACACAATGACTACAACTACAACTACAACTGAAAGTATTCCTACAACTACAACTACAACTGAAAGTATTCCTACAACTACAACTACAACTGAAAGTATTCCTACAGCCACAACTACAACTGAAAGTATTCCTTCGACTACAACTGAAACTATTCTGACGACTACTCCTGAGGAAGACAATATTAAATACACTACAACTGAGGAGATGACGATTACAACTGAAAAAGAATCTGAAGATAAAGAGATTTCTGAGTTAACGACTATTCCAATGAAAGAGGAAGTAACAACAGAAAAACCTATTATTAAAGAAACTAATGATGAAATGGTGACTGAAATGAGTCCTATAACTATAAAACCACAAGAAGTAGAAGAAGAAGAAGAAGAAGAAGAAGAAGAAGTGGAATTGTTGTTTAAAACATTATACACAACCTACACGTACTTAACAACCTTTTTCCAAGAATCAACTACAAGTGTTTTAAGTAGAGAAGAAGTTGTAACAAATATTATTACATCCACTTTAGAAAAAGATTTTCTGGCCACAGATCCTGCAGTAGCTGGACTTTTTGACCGAGAAGAAGGTAGCTTACTGAATACAATGGTACGCGAGACTGCAAGAAGTCCAAGAGTATTAGCTACACGCGTCGGTTCAGGAAGACCATCGTCTGCTTTTCTGCATAAGCCAGTTGATGATTTATTTGCTTCTACTTTAGACTCTGTAGACTTCAAAAGAGAGTTAGCCACACCTCCATTAGATGATAGTATTGTCAAAACATTTTCAAAAACATATACCTACTTTACAACACTTTCATCAGATGGATCGACTAACCTTAAAAGTCACACTGAAGTATACACTAATGTTATTAGGCCATCAAATATTCCACTTTCGCAAATCATTCAACCCACAGTGGTAAAAAATAAAATCAAACCTACATTATTAAAAGTACCAAATACAACGCCAGAACCAATGGATGATCCAGAAGCTGTAATTGAGGAAACAGAAAAAGAAGGAATAGATACCAAAAGAGATAAAAATAATGAAACATTAGTTACACCATCTTATAAATATGATATGACAATTACTAGAAACCGCACTAATTACAATACTATAGACGACGAAAAAGCTTTGAATGACGTAATTGGTGAATCGGTGATTACAGATACAAAGTCTATCTCATCAAATAATATTAAACGAAAAGTTTCGACTGACGAAGATGAAGATATGGAAAGTTCTGAAACAAATGAGAATATTGAATCATCTCCAACACATCAATTACAAACTAGTTTCACAACATATACGTATTTCACAACAATTTATAAAGGAAGTTCTTCTAGTGAAGTTGTTAGTCGATTTGAAACCATAACAAATGTTGCCTCTCCAATCGTTGAACCAACAGATGTAGATACTTTAAATAACGAAGAAACTACATTACCAGTTACTTTTTTCACTACTTACACCTACTGGACTACCCTTTATAAAGATGGCAGTACATTAGTAACTAGTCGAGAAGATACTTCAACCAATGTTGTATCATCTTCTGTTTCTGACAGCGTTTTAATAACACCCACAATCAAACCATCATCTACTTCTAAATTAATAGCCACTGAACAACTGAATCCAACAAAACCTACAACATTTTTCACGACGTTCACTTATTTTACAACGTCTTATCTTGATAATGAGACAGTTGTGAATAGTAGATTGGAGACTGTAACTAATATATTAAATACAACAGAACCCGAAGAGAATATGAACAACGACGATGATGCTGAAGGTGAAGATAGTGTTATTAAAACCACACCAGGGAAATCATTAAATAAGACTATACCAATTACAGTTTTAAAACCCACAGGATCATTGTCATCACTTACAACTCTTAAAGTCAACAATGGAGAAACCACATTATACTCAACAGATGTGTATGGTACTTACATTGATGGGTTATATGTACAAATACTTGAAAGTAAGTCAAATATTATTAAAAACACATCACCAGGCGATGTAAAACCTAATGGTAAAAGCACTGGAGTTGTAGCATTAAATGAAGGTAAAATCGTTGATGCTGACGGAGTAAGTACTACATTCTATACAACAAAAGCACTTGGTACTTATATCGATCAACTTTATGCTCAAGTTATTGAAAGTACATCGTCAATCAAGGTTAATGACAAAAAAAGAATTGGTGAACCTTCTACAACAATTTTAGGTACTAAAACATATCGTACTGGTTTAATAAGTTTAATTGAAGGTACTAGTGTTAAGGATATAAGTACAACTTATTATGAAACGAAAGTGATAGGTAAAGTTATAGATGGAAAATATACCCAAGAATTTGAAAGTGAATCCAAAGTTAAAATAGGAGTTCAACCAACTGTGGTTCAAGAAATGAAAGCATCTTCTACCCAACTTAATGAAATTTTTCAAAGTGAAATTCCAATATCACCATCACCTGCAACAATTGAAAGTTCACAGGGCGAAAATGGATCTACAACAGAAAAAAGTGAAGAAACAGATGACGAAAATTCACCTAAGAAGAAAACATTCCCCGTAATAAGACCATTTGCATCAAGACCTAGACCAACTTTTCAACCGAAAAAGAAATCTACCGATAGTTTGAGCGCTGCTACTATAAATAGGAGTATAACACCAACTATAGTTGCAACTCCAGCGTTGAAAACAAATGAAAAAGGTTTAGGACCTTCAAGTAGAAACCGTTTTTCTGGTGTCAGAAAATCAAGTACATCGCCATTATCTGAAATAACACCAACACCATCGAATAGTCGAAAATATTCTAGGTCTAAGAGTGTTAATACACCAATAGTGTCTGCCTCAGTTAGTTTTAAAAGTAGAACACCTTCATCGTCATTAAAAATATCTCCAACAGCTTCCGTGTCTAGTTTTGGTGGTGCTAGAAGAAGCAGTTTTAGTCAAAGACAAACAAGTTCAAAACTACCAGAATCAATAACAAAAAACTCTTCAACATCATCACGGTTTAGAATACGACCGACAGCATCATCTAATTTTAATCGATTTTCAAGTACATTAACAACAAGTACGGAGGAAGTACCAGATAACAACGAGGTAAGCACATCATTAGTACCTGATGAAACTTTGCTAATTTCTAATAACGAAGAAGATGAAAGTATTACTGTGCCATCAACAACATCAACAGAATCGTCAAGAAGAGGAAACAATCCATTATTGAAACTTCGACGACCTCCATTACAAAAAACTTCAATAACAACACAACCACCAAGACGAAATCCGGCAAGAACAACAGTAAGAACAACGACAAGTACAACAACTACTACACCTAGACCTCAAAGACCAAAAACTCCAAGTCCATTAATTACACGTAATCGGCCTAAGCCAGTAAATGGATTATTTCCATCTAGAGGTTTTGGTAAAAAGGAACAAGAACTAGAAGTAACGAGTGAATCAAATCTTGACGAAGAGAAATTACAACAAGAAGTAAAACCGGCTGAAGATTTTGATGATAATATAGATAGCGCGGTGACACAAGTTGAAACACAATCAAATGCAGTATCAGAAACTGAGCGACCATCAAGGGGAAGTCGAACTTTTAATAATAATCAAGTTCAAATCAGACCTTTTAATAGTAGAAGAAGTAGAACAAAAAGACAAGTAGAGTTTGGAAACAAAAATGATAATAGCAGAAGTTATAGAAGTAGACAACCAGTTAAAAATACGGCTGTGGATTATTATTATGAAGATGAATATGTGGAACAAGACACTCCCGCACCAATAAGGACGCCTCCTCCAACAAGAAGACAGCCAAGTAGATCTAGACAACAACAACAACAACAACCACAGCAACAACAACAACAAAGATTAACACCCACCACATCTTCTTCTAATGTTGGAAGATCACAGTTTACTTTACGAGAAAAGACTCCAACAACAATGGCTCCAGCGACTACATCAAGGTCATCGAATTTCAGAAGAACGCGGCCACCTGTACCACAAGAAACAACTACGTCGAAAAGATTATCTAGATTAAGATATCCGACTACAACACCAGAGCCAGTCCGAAACAACCGCCGTTATACACCTTCAGTTCGTAGACAAAATACACGAACAAGATTCAGAGAAGATGTGAACACATTTTCTAATACACAAACCATTTTCGATGGGTCAATCACAGTTACGCATAAGATACCAACCGAATTAACAATACCTATAGTTATTGGGAAAAACACGGAATACAAACAAGTATTGACGGCAAAGCCCAGTATTGAAATACTTGGACCTCATCAATATAGTACTGTAGCAGGTAAAAATGGTTATCCAACAATACAACTTGTTAGAGAAGTTACAGAAACATTACCAAATGGAGCGACTGAAATAACCAAATTTGTTATTTACGAACAACCAACAAGTAGTATAACGTTTACTCCCACTTATATAAGAGGAAGAAAAACATCTTATTCTCATATAATTCCTAGTACCATATATGAAGTGAAACCTGAAGTAAACACGATTCAGCCACAACAATTAGCTAATGCACCATTAGCCAATTTATTGTTGTCACAACTACTATTAGGTAACTTAGGAATTCAGCCCACAGTAAATCCATTATTAGCCTTAAATTCAGCTATGGCTACACCTCAGTTACCAACAACTGAGTTTAAGACGAAAAGTACAACTTATGTGACTACAGTTACCCACTCTACGTCAACAGTATTGCCAATAACTTTTAGAGGAAAAGTCATATCTACAACAGTAATTGACAGCTCTACAAATGTTATTACGGCAACTGAATATATTACTGAAACAATAGTTACTACTCCTACGGTCCAACAATCCAATAATCAACTAAATACATTATTATTACCTGCTTTACTTCAAGCTCAATTATTAGGACAAGTCACTACAGCAAATACTTTAATTGGCAGTATTGATTCTACACAAGAGGAACTTCTTCAAGAGTTAATTGAACCAACCCCAAAGTATGAAGATTCCTCATCAAAAGATGAAACTAAACCATCAAAAAAAAAAATAGTTACCAAAAAACCCCCAGACCCTGCAATACAACCTGCGGAAGCAAGTGTTGTGACATTATATGTATCGGGCAAAAGACCAGGAGAATTTAGTACTGTTCTATCAACTATAAATTATGATGAAACGGCAACCGTTCGAAAACGTGAAGTAGAACCTTCATCAGTAATGGATTTAATGGCTACTGAATATGATGATATTCTTTTATCATCTACTGACGATGAACAAATTCAAAGATATAATGAAGAAGAAACTCAAAGCTTAGAGAGTATATTAGGCGATGTGAGTAAAAATGTAAAAATTGAAAACCGTGCTACAAAAGTCAACGTAGTACTTGTTGAGCCATCTTCTCAGCAAAATCAAGAAACTACCGGTCATTTTTTATTGAAAGGCTCCGCTGATACTCCAGTTCAGCGGGAAGTCGTAAAATCCAAAATCTGGAGTTCACAAAATCGAACAAAAAGAAATACGCCTAATTTTCTACCCACCAAGGACGTATTTCTGTTTGATTTTCCAAAAAAACCGAAAAAAAACTTAACCCAAAGCATTTTGTATAATGTTGGTGATAGGGAAAATTCTTCTTTTACTTTATTCAAAATTCCACAAGACTATAATATTGACGCCAAAGGTAAGATGTTATTCTATAATAATCCTTGATATGAATTTTGATTTAATACTTAATTTTTCTTATTACAGTAGATGAGCAAAGGGCATTCGACGAAAGGCGTTTTAATTTTGCTACAAAAAAGATGAGTAATGGTGTCGAAGTAATCGTTGCTGGAGATAAAAGTACATATCCCGGTCAAGCTAATGTACTAAGGGTATTACCTACATCACAAGCTAAGCCCATAACACTTGCTCCAAGCACGTTAACTGATCATATGCTTATGATGCTACCCCACCCCATCAAACAAGTTTGTTTCCTATCAATATTGCTTTTAACTTAATGCAGTGTTTTATTTAATTAAGTAAATTTTATTCTAGAGCATGAATAACCAATTTGTTACCAAAACATATCTTACTACATATACATATTTGACTACATTTCTGGACGGAGAAGCTACTGTAGTATCCAGTCGAGAAAAGGTGGTATCTAACGTTGTAACCGATGAAGTGAATAAAATAACTCCTACTTCAACTCTTAGTCAAGTTACATTAACAGCCAGTCCGAGTTTAGAAACAGGCATCTATCACACAACATATACATATTTAAATACTATTGTTGACGGTGATATACCACTAGTGATGACAAGTCGAAAAACTGTGGCCAACACAGTTACAGCTCCTCATGAGTTTCTCACTCCATTACAACCATCTGAACCTGCATATCATAATACTAACACCTACCTAAACACAGGTAAGAATAGTTGAAATATATTTCCATGGACATGACGATAATAATAATATTTTATTTATTTTTAGTTTCATTCACTAAAACTTTGAGCGATGGGCCTGATTATACAGTTGTAAGTACGGAAAATATATTAACACAAGTGATAATAACCCAAACAGACAATACGCCGACAATGGATACATCCAAATTAAAAGAAGAAAGTACAATAACGGATGTAACTAAAACGTATTATGTTACTTATACATATTTTAACACAATTCAAGATGGAGATCACACTATCGTAAAATCAGATATTTCCGTATCATCTGATATAGTTACAGAAAAGTATCTAATACCAACTAAAATTGATGAAATACAGCCTACGCCTAGTATTGATAAATTACCATTTCATTTGTATGCAACTAAAACCTATCTTACAACTTTTACTTATTTTACAACATTGTTGAAAGATAATGACGGTAAAAATCCATCAATTACACAAGTTAAATCCAGAACTAAAATTGTTCAGAATATAGTAACTGAATCATTAAACACTTCAATATTTAATGCAAATTATTTATCTTCAATAAGTTCTTCAGTACAAAATGAAAAAATACCTATAACTGCCACTGCCACTTTAGACAATGGTCAACGAATAGAATTCACTGCTATGAATGATTTATTGCCAACTGAACAAAGTGAAATAAACCCAACGCATTCTATTCAAACTCAAGAAACACAAAAACCAATTATTAATGAAAACACTTATAAACCAATTGAAAAACTAAAAGAAACAATTAAACCATCAAGTGTTAGTAAAGTTTCGCAAAAGACTGAAATTCAAAAGCCACCAAAAAAAAACACTCCACCAAAGTCAGAGCAAAAAATTCCCATAAATCCAATACCTGTTAAGCCAGATAATACTAATGTTGGAGGACTTATTGATTTTGGAACTATAGGAAGTAGCTTAACAGCTCTTAAGCCGGTTATCAGCGCTGTTGCTGGTATTATTCAAAATAATTTGAAAAATGACCAAAAAACTAAGAATGTTCACGTGCTGCAAAAATCAACGCCAAAACCTGTGAAACAAGAAACAACAAGCCGGGCTCCAATATATATTCCAGTAGGTGGATTAGCAGATTCCGACGGATCAGAAAGCCAACAATATCCAGACACTGATCAGAGACACCCACATGTAGGACCAGCAAGACCACCTGTAGAGGCGTCTTTATTATCAGGAGGAATTCCTATTAGTCCTGGTGAAGTAATTACGACAAATAGCGATTTAATTATTGGTAAACCTTCGGTTTTAGGTCCAAGACCACCAATGGAAAATTTCAAAAAAGAAGAAATACCTTTTGGTATGAGACCACCACCTCCTCCTCTACAGTTTAAAGATAAAATTTCAGTTCCTAATAATATTGCAAGAGAGCATATAAAACATTCTTTACCCCACACTGATAGAAAAAATACTCAACCTATTCGATATCATGAAAACAGAGTACAAGCTCAATATCAACTAACTAATGCACCAATCAAATCAGAAGTCAACATTATACCACTAAGGAAGCCAGATCCATGGCCAACAAAGTTCGTAACTGATGTTCAACCATTGGTCTTGACAAAACCAGATATTCAACCTCAAGTTAACTATGGAAACCAACATTTAATTACATCAAATCAACCATCATTTTTAGAGCAATCCGCTGTTGATCCATTATTAGTAAATATACAACCATCTCAGGTTGCTCAGGTTGTGATTCCACATGGTAGCCAAACTGCATTAATATACAGTGATCAACCAGCAGTTGGGCATGGTCCGAAAGGAGAAATTTTTAATGACCCACAGCCATACCCTGAAAATCATGTAAATCCAGGTTTCGTAGGATTAGAAATTTATGGTACATTAAATCCTACGAATAACGTTGCATCAAAAATACCGGCAAATGCAATGCACTTTGATATCCCCGTTTCTCCAGCTGGTATTACTGTTGGTGATTCAGAATCACATCATGTAGTTTTATATGATAACGAAACAGGAGAAGTTAAAACAAGACCCGTTCATGTTGTAAAACCACAAAACCCAAGCAACCAATATCTAACACCCCCTACAATTTCACAAGTTAACTCATTTGTAAGGCGACCCGATGCTGAATTATCAGTTGAAGATGATTTATTACAATTCGAAGATGGCGAAGTAACTCAAGAATCTAAAAAAACGCCTTTGAGGCCCGGCGAATTACCATTTGGAGTACATAGCAGTGAGTCAGATGAAGATAGAACTCCAATCATTACTGGAAAACCTATAGTTGGTAATTTTAAAGGTGAAGAACAAACATTATCGATTGGACAACCTATAAATAACAAAGAACCAACAGAATTGAAACCGGGCAATTTTGTTGTGCCTAATGAAAAACGTCCTGATTTACAGTATAACATTCAACATTCTCACGAACAAATTACGAATAATACGATGAAACAAAATAAATATGTAATTAATCTTCCTTCAAGAGATGATATTCAACAAGCGATGAATATGGATGAAAAATTACCACCTTTACCAACAATTAAACACGAAAATAATGATTTGGACAGCCAAGGAAGTACACCACAACCATCTATAGTGAAACCTAATCGTGATAATGATGTTTTAGGATTATCCCCTCCTCCAGTTATTACACAATCATTAAAATATGATAATGTTACACAAAGGCCTCAAGCATCTAGGAGACCTTATCGTCCTAAACCAAAACCTTCAACCGCTCCTCCATACCAATTTGAAAGACCTCTGAACAGAAGACCATCAATTCCACATAATAGTCAAGAAGAAATGATTCTAAAACCATTGTCAACTACTGCAAAAATTGAACCTGTTAAAAAATGGGAAGTTCCGGTAAATTCAAGACCTGAATACAGACCAACATACAAAGAAGAAAAACCTGAAATAATAAAAGCAGAAAGTAAAGTTTTCAGCCAAGGTTCTAGTATAAAATCACATTTACAAGAAAAAACTAAAGAAAATACGGTTATTTTTAGTGATCCTGTAACACATGTAATACCTACCATTGTCACTCAAGATACGACTAAATGGTATGAATATAGCCCTATTTCAAGTACAGAGAGTAAAATAGAAACAGTTCAATCCACAACAGAAACTCCTGCACTGACTTCAATTACTATTGGAACTATAAAATCACATACAACGCCGAGTAAACCAACAAGTAAAACGACTGACTATCATAGTGTCATAAGTGTTATTGTCAAGAACGAAGAAAAGCCAGAAGATAAATCTAATGAAAATATAATTGAAAACCCTACAACGCCCAAGCAAAAATCACAAATGAGACCACAAGTTACAATCTTACAACTTCCAGAAAGACCATCGTTCATGGATGAATTCCATAAGCAATTACAACAAGGCTCCTCACTTCCAACGAGATTTGTCACTCATACGCAAACATTGTCAGTAACTATAACTGAAACAACAGTTTTACAAAGTGATGGTTTCGAACCTTCTACTCATACACTTGTTCTCACTAAAACCCAAACATCAACATTAGTAGACACAGTAACTGAATTTCATACATTGGTGAAACCCACGCAAGTTCTGTCTACAATTACAACTACTGTTCCGGCACCAATACGTTCTGACCCTGTTCTTCAAGTGCCAGTAGTGGAAGGCACAAAAACCAAAACAATAAATATACCCCCAGATGAAAATGAAACGTTATTAGTAGTTATGACAGATAAAAAAGGCGGAAACAATGGAATACCACCAGAAATACAAGTTCCTGATGAAACAAATGAAATAGGACCGAGTGATGTATTACTAAGTGGAATTTTAACTCATTCATCAGACACTGAATGTCGACCTGAATGCAAAGCGTCTAAAAATGAAATCTGTCAAAGAGTAGAAAATACAATGCGATGCGTGTGTAGACCAGGTTTTGCAAGAATGTTTATGGACAGACCTTGTAAACGTAAGTAATTTGTTTTAAGATAAAATTATTTGCTATGATTTTAATATTTTTCCATACTTATAAAATCTTACCTATGATATGTGTTCTAGCTACTTATACATATACAATGAAGTTGGTATTGGACAAATTCCGTAAAGATCCCATTAAATATTCTACACAATTAGATGATCCTAGTTCAAATCAATATCAAAAACTAACAGAAGCTACTAAAGAAGGATTAAATCGTATGTCAATGCAGTCAGATCTAAGAGATATTTATCATGGTGTAATAGTTGGAGGTTTTGAACCGGATGGAAAAAGTGATAAAGCAGTCGTTTCATATATAATACAAGTAATATTTTATTTATAATAATATAACTTTTTTATTTATTATTTATTTTTTAAATTGTTAAAATATTTTAATGTTTAAGCTATCTGAAAATGCAGAAGACATTAAATTGTGGGAAGCAACAAAAAAATCACTCAGAGCCACAAACTATAGTTTAGGAGGAACTGACATATTTGTTGCACGAGACCAGTTACAACAATTATCAGCAGAGGGTAAAAAATTATAAATTTTTTTTTTTAATTTCATAACAAAAGCTTATACTATTTATGTTTAGATTTTAATGAATGTAGTGATTCAAAATTCCACGACTGTTCAGATAATGCAAAATGTTTTAATTTACATGGAACGTATACTTGTAGCTGCAAAGATGGATTTTCTGACCTTTCACATAATACCCAATTTCCAGGCAGAGTTTGTTCTTGTAAGTTATTTTTATACTTTTTAATAAACACATTGAACGTAAACTACTTTTTAATTTGTTTATAGCTGAACTTATTGGATGCGACTTATGTAATTATCATGGAACATGTTATTTAAGCAATCAAGATGAAACGATTTGCGAATGTTTCCAGTGGTATGCTGGTAAACACTGTCAGTTTAACTTAAAAGGTAAATTGTTTAATCATCTTACCAATTTTGTTTATTAGTTAATAATATTGTACAATATCATGATATTTTCAGTTTTATTATTGGGACTAATTGCCATTGGAGTGATGTTATTATCGCTTCTAATTGCATGTCTGTTAATGGCTTGTTGTAAAAAGCAATCGAGAGAGTCTGTTATGGGTCTATATCAACCGCAGCGTCCAGTAATAGGTTTTAGACGTTATAGGAATATGATAGCCACGACAAGAGGTGACAAAAGAGCAATGATCAGTGTCGATACAGGTAGTGAAACAAGCGTTGACCATACACCTCCTCCATATGTCAAACAAGTAAGTGTTGTATATATTAATACAAAACCCATTATATTATCATCATGACTATATGAATAGGTTGTAAACATGCAGAGACAAACTCATGCACACGTACATTCCCAAATGAAAACTCAATCTCCATCTAGTCATGGGGGCAGCACCATGCGAAGTGGATTAGAACAACGAGATAGAAGTCTTACTGTAATGATTCCAAGAGCCAAATACCGGCCAGCTCCTCAACAAGCGCCACCATCTATATTGACTATGTCAACTTTCGGACCGGAACAAAAAGCCATGTCATATAATATGGACTCCCGTCAAACTCCGACAAAAGTAACCAGATACAGATTTGCAATTATTTAATGTTTGAAATACGACTATAATGTATGAATATTCTACGTTATACAGGGATCAAGAAGTAGTAGCAGAAAACCTAGTGATTCAACGCAGAGATCTGTAGAAATTCAACCACCTCAACGTAAAAAACATGCTGCTCCAAAAAAACCATCCACAGGTAATAATAGTATTAGCTAAATTTGAAAAATAAACATATTATTGACAAATATCATTCATTACAGGTGCACTAGTGTCTGCTGGATTCGAGGTTTCAGCTACAGTTGTAAAAACTAAAGAGCTGGACGAAGCATATGTATGTCATGATGATAACAAACCAGATTTTAATACTGGCAGAACAACAGCCGCCAGGTACTTGAACTTTTAAAAATATTTACATAATGAATATTTATAATTATTTTCTTGATAATAAATAACAATATTGTGAATTAACAGTTAATCACAAATTCAATATTTTTTAGAACTGTATCTGTTGCAAGATCATTTGATGAAACAACAGTACAGCCACCAACTAGATGCTATCACCCAGAGAGTCATTATGAATCTAAATCACAGTATTCACATAAAACAAATGACGTAAGAAATATAACCATGCTATTCGTACATAATGCATTTTATATTTACTGTGGAGTCGCATAATAATATATGCCTTGAATCTCAACATTCAGCAAACCTACCTAATATCAGATTAAATTTGTAGTAAAATAATAAACCACTATCAAAAAAATTTGAAATTACAAATGAAATTGCTTAACATTTAAATAAATATGTAAAAAGTGCCTAGGTATTTAAAATCTATTGAAAGGATCGATGGAAGTAAAAACAAGTAGCGGTTAGGTATATGTCAACAAATTATTGAAATAAAACTCCTTTTTTAAGGTACGAAAAAAAAGATTATCACCCATCACGACACTATAATATGGTTTCTATGGTAATAAATAATAATAAAATAATTTCAATTGAAAATTTTATTTTTTATTTTCCAATTTAAACCTAATATTCGATCGTGATGCTGACTATGGCAGACTATAATTTTTTTTCTTCATATCCTCTGTTAAAAAGGTTAACTTCATCCACGCGTAGATACCTTCTTGCAATAAGTACACACTTTTTTTCTTCAATAAATTACACCAATATTATTTTTTAATATATCACAGGGGGGAGGAGATGTCCCCTTCACGAAAATAATTATTTTACCAAGTGGACACCTAGCCACCTAGGTACGACATATTATATAATATTATGTAATTAATTTCAAATATTAGCAAATGATTATTAATAGGTGGGTACGGTGATGATACTAAGGATGGAAGACTAGATGTAAAAATATGTAGGTACCTATACTAAAAAAAAAAACAAACATTACACTTAGTAAAAGTGTAAGACCAAGATTTTCATTTTTGCAGTATCGGTCAGGCCAGTGGGCTAAATATAAAACTATGTTATAATACAGTAGGTACCAATTTACTAATTTAAAATTTTTATTTTCTAGGAGGGTCATACGATGGTTGAACGAGACTTAGGCTCTACATACCTAATGCCTCAGTCGAAACTTTACAAGCCAGACAATAGAGTAATTAAAGATAAAATCATTAAACCTTTTTTTATGATTTTAAAATTATTATGTATTATTGCAGGGTAGTGACACATCGAATTTCGACTCCCTATGACGGAATTGGTCTATAATTACCCGCTCATGCCATATATAATATTATTAACAGTGATGTGAGTATTCTATGAAAAAAGGATACGTTTCAATTTCGAAGGGTTGATTATCTCAAGAATTTGTTAAACGCTAATTGTATACACATAGAAATATCATATATTATTATACATATACCTATAAATAATATTAAAAATAAATGTTTCGGATAATCATCTTATGTTATACCTATATGTTGTACAGCTTCCAAAACTCTGTACTTTTAATTTATTACTGTATAATGATATTATATTATAATGTCCTAAAACAATATTAATATTAGTCTATAATATATGTTACTCTATATTATAATATAAATGATACACAATGCCATATAAATAGGTAATTTTGTTATTAGCTTAATTGTATATTATTATTAATTTTTATATGCTTAAAAATATTGATACTGAAATATCCATTTGTTATGAGATATTCTCTTTTCTTGTGATTTCCTCATTAAGGATCAATCATAATGAAACGACAATACCTCTTTTTATATTTTTATTTAATATGTTTTGATGTCTTTAGCAAAGTAATGATTAATGATGTTTCGTTGAATTGATGACATAGTTTTTAAATTGTAGTTAAAATTAGTTATTAAGGATACCAAGCCTTATTTGTGCCAAAAAAATAATGTCATCTTTCGAAATTACATTAACAGAGAATTTGTGTACTTACATGTGTGTTTCTTTTTATTTACCCATTGTCAATACCTATCAATTTTTCAACAGTTAAAAGTTTATTATTTTATTAGGTATGTTAATGTTTATTGTAGGTATGTTAATATTTAATGTTTTAACATACTATATAATTTAACGATAGGTAATCTACAATAATACTTCATGTTTATATATATTATTCAAAAATTCATAATCACCGAATCATTACGATTTTATTTTACAAAGATTAACTTGGATCTTATGAATTTACGTCGGTGCACACAATTTATAATAATATGCAAGTAGAAAAAATGTCAAACATTGCCAACAGTCGTCGTTGAAACAATGAAACGTTTAAATAAATATTGTCTATCACTACAATTTACCCGTGATTCGTGAATATTATACTCTATCTTGTGGGACATTGAAGATCGGGTTTTCTGCTCATCTCCACGCGACACCTTACCATATTGGAACATGTCTCGATGGTAGAGTGTCATGTGAGGATTAACAGAATCGGCGTGTTCTCTCGCTGGAAAAAGTAGTTAGGTATAGTATAGCCCACCTATACAGAATGGGTGCGTGTAGGTGTCATAATGATAATATGATGTGTGTTTTACATTGACTTCAGTTTTATACTCCTTTAAAAACGGTAACGCATTTCGTCTTACCCACGCTTAAAAATAGTATGGTTGTCCTACGAATCTTGAAAAGTGTCAACCGAAATTAATCGCTATATCTAATCAACTAAAAATGACCGCGCTGGTGCTTATATTCTTTTTTAGTGCCTATAAATACTCTTCAAATGTAAATTGTAGTTCGGTGATAGTCACACTGTCATATAAGCACTACTGCACTAGTATGGCAATTAATAACTGTTTAATACTGAATTATAGATATTCATTTCAGACTTCAGTAGACACTTTTCAAGTATGGTAATCATGGATCGATGTGCAATCATATTATCTATAGCCGTGGTCTTACCAAAGATTAAACATACCATAAAAATGTATAGGTATGTCAGAAATATTTCATTATGATGATTGTTCGGCGCAAATATGTCGTATGTTAAGCTCCACATTAGTGCCGCAAAAACCACAGGGGCAGCCGGCGCAATGCCCCCGAAAGGGCCAACTTGGTTTTGGTTCAGGGGCCCCGCCACCATCTAGGTCACTGCATTAAGTTAGCTTAAGTTCAATAATAATAAAAAAAAGAATATTATTATAAGAATAATATATATTATATATTATAAGGTATATATTATATAAGAATTATATTCTAAAATATATTTTTGTTTACTTGAAAATAATATTTTCCCGTAAAATATAAGTAGGTACCTATAGGTAATACATTATTCTAATTTGCACTTACGACATTTAATTTTTTACTTTTCAATCATATTTGATATAATGACAATCAACAAAATATAAGACATTAATTAATAATATTTAAATATATAAATTATTTTTTCCGATATACAAGTACCTAACCATTACCACGTTTATATGCAGCAGTTATATTAATATTTTAGGTGCATATAAACTCGCTCCCTAATGCGCATTAAATCAATTCGCATTAAATCAATGCGAATTAACTGCTGCATATAAACGCGGTAAATGCTCATCGAGTTAATCCGGAAGTTGGGTGTATATAAACGCATTTTTAATTCGCATTAAACTAATGCGCATTTATTATTTAATTCGATTTGTCAAATCGAATTAACTCTTACCCCGGGATTAAGAAATGCATGTAAACGCTTTAATGCGAATTAGTTTTTTCGCGGGAATTTAAAAAAAAAATGTATTAATTGTTTTGGTCATAGAATACAAAGTATAAAACATGGACTTAAAAACATTCACATGAACTTAAAATTTTAACCGACCTCTAATCTTAATATTTTAGGTGCATATAAACCCACTCTCTAATGCGAATTAATTCGATTCACATTAAGTCAATGCGAATTAACTATTAATTCATGTATTATTAATAATATAAATATTTATTATCTCTATAGACGCTTGTATTTCTCCCAATACATTTCATAAACGCGCGTCTAAACTCACGCGCGTTCGCGCGTTTCAAAACGCTTGTGGAAAAGGCACTTTGAGAATGTCAGCGCACTGTATTTTTTCTCTCTCTCTCGCCCATGCGCAACATAGACAAATCGCGATTGCACAGAATAGTTTTTTTTATGTGTTTGAGTAATCTAAAAGTAAAATCACCAATTTCAAAAATAATTGAGAATATTTTTTTTGATGGTATGACATTTATCTACATTCAAACTATTTAAATATTATTTAAATGTTATTTTTTTTTTTTTTAATTTTCGAGTCAAAGTAAAATAATAATAAAATATAAAACCCTAAAAAATTATTAATAATATTTTAATAGGTGATTTTACTTTATGATAACTCAAAAATCATAAAAAATGAATAATGGTCATTTTACCTTTAACTTATGAGTTATTGGTAGTTATCTACGGGGTTTATTAGGGCTTCCCTCGGGGTCCCATAAATTGATTGTGCCCGGGGCTTAGATAATACATACTGGATAGATTTAAATTATATACCAGGTCGATACTTGACAGTTAAGTCATATTATACTTTTGTAGTATATATATCGTGCCAGCGGGCTCCTTGATCATTCGTCACTTTGAATGAGTGCAGGTACACAAGTCTGTATAAACCACAAGTTGTAGCCCAAAAAGAAATCAATGTAATTAATAAAATTATTCATTTATTTACTATAGTATTTACTATCAAAACTAAGCTAATTTAATATAATAGTACCTAGTTATTCAAAAGTCAACCTATTTAAAAAAATACATTATCAATTAATTTTTTATCATAGGTAGGTAGGCGTAGGTTAGGTTAGTAAATCCTGAAACAGAATGCGTACCATAGGAAATAGGGAAATAGTTTGAGACAAATAGGCAATGGTAAAGTTAATCATGGGAAAAAAGAAGGAATTGGAACATGAGAGGAAAAGGAGTGTTCAGGTGCAACCAGGCCTTATCTCATGAGGAGTAACCTGAAGACCTGAAAGATAGTTTATACTTTATAGTTAAGCAATTAATTAGAAGTGAATTACTATTCAGAAATATCAAAATATTTTAAGTATCAGCTAAAATATCAGTAAAAATAAAAAAACAAAATCAATTTTGTTGAAAACTGATATTGCATACAAATTCTTATTTTAACCAAATTTATTTTGGTTTTTCCCAACACTTTTGAAAATAACTAGGAATTTATTTATTTAAAATAAATGTACAAACTATATTCACTGTCATATCATAAAAGATGCTGAAATCAAAAATCAAAGCATCTATTTTCCCCACATGGTGATGAAAAACACAAAAAATTAATAAATTAAAAACCATCTTTATAAAATCAATACATTCATCGCTGGCCTAGTTGTTAATAATTGAAAATTCCAATCTTTGGAGAATTCAAGAAACTCTTTTCTGTTAAACGGTATATTGTCTGAGACACTTTCTTTAGGTATTCCAAAGTAACGGGACATTAGTTTTAGTATTTTTAATACTAAATCAGCAGATTTGATAATTTCTTAGTATCAATCTAACTAGAATAATAATCATTAACAATAAGATTTGGGATTCATTTTCTGTTACCTGGCGGCTGGTACATATTTTACACTAACTAATGTAATCCTCTATATCAGGAATAGCATATCTATGGCAAACGTACCCGAGGAAACACACTAAAAAAGTTTGAAGACACGCAAAAATTAAAATACTTATATTATATCTATATGTACATAGTATTTTTATTTTTAATAATAAATATCATCACAATGTTAGTACTTTTTGAGTATTGTTGACGTCATTTAGAAAAGATTAAATTAGTAAATTCGTTAACAATGTAGATAACATACTGAAAGCCAGTGTTTGTCAAGTTCCTTATAAAAAGGAATTCGTTCCGTTCCTCGTTCTTTTTTTAAAAAAAGGAATTCGTTCTGTTCCTTGTTCCTTAAAAAAAAAAAGAATTCGTTCCTTTGGAAAATGAAAGAGTTATTTTTTTAGTTCCAAATAAAATAAAAATTCTTATTTAATCATTTATGTTTTTTTTTTCGTATTATATGCATACTTCTTTAATTTTTATTTATAATATATAACTACAAGTACCTAGTTACATATTTTATATGTTTATGTAATATATTATTATATATTTTGAGGTTTTCTTCAACATTACATTTTTGGCTAATTAGCAATATACATTATACACATTAAAAAATATAAATTAATTTAAATTTTTACATACTTATCTGTGTACATTATTGGAACCAGAAAGGAACGAACAATTTTATTATTTTTCTTTAAAAAAAAAGAACTAGTTCATTTTCTTGTTCTTTTTTTTATAAAAAAGGAATTCGTTTCAGGAATCCGTTCCTTCCAAACACTGCTGAAAGCATATACCTAATATATAATTTAATGGCACACTCTAAAAAAAAAAGGTTATTTTGGGCACGTAGCGTCAAAATAATTTGCCACCCCTGATCTATATCTTTTACCATGTTGGGCCAATAGTAATATGACTTAGCATTTTTAATCACTAATCCTAAATGTGTTTCATGCAACAGCTCTGTTAATTCCTTTCTCATTTGTATAAGTATTACAAGCTTATTATTTAAATAAATTCTATTATCATTATTAATTGTTATATTGTTTCTCAATTTCCAGAAATTTAATAGTTCACTTATAAAATTCAGTTTTGATTTGTCATTTGGCCAATGTTCACTATAAACTGCAGATTATAGGATAATAAATTAGAGTATATATATAGCCTTTTGCGTTACACGTGTAATAAAAAAAAAATTATTTATATTTTTTAATACCTGTCGAAAATGAAAAATTTAAAATTATATTGAAATTTTTTGAATATATTCAAAATAGCCAATTTGTGAATTTTATTATAAGAACAATTTGGATGGTAAAAAAATGTATCTAAGTTAAGTAGTTTTAGAAATTTTTTAAATATCAATATTTGTTAGATCAAATTAATTTGAAACTTTTTTAAAAATATCATTTTTGGAAATTTGCTAACATGGGTATATTTCTTAATTTACTAATCATATAATTTTATCAATTTTTGTCATACGTTTAAGTGCTATATTTTATTTTTTTTATCATTTCTTTTGTTACACCATGTATATTAAAAAGAAATGCTGTAACAAATCAGTCTATGCGATAAGTTAAATGGCTTTTTCAGGAAAACTTGATAATAAAAAAAAAATAAACAATAAACATTTCATTTGAATGATATTATAATTAAACAAAATAAATATTAGTAAAATTTACTTGTTTTGAAACATCAGAGGTAGGCATGGTACTTGAACTCTTCGGTGTGAAACTCATATTATATTAGCGATGGGCAACGACAGAGGCGGCTTGAACATGCATTTTGCGGTTCACTGAAGACTGAACCACCAGAAAGTTTGGGGTGGGTGCCATTATAATAGTAGGGTAGTCTTGGTAATCAGCGTCCGGTATAGCCGTATAGGTAATATAAAAATGGTGATTTGGTGGGCAACTCATTATTACCAACAAATAGATACAATCATCGAATCATATGCATTAACAATCAACTTATAAAGTTATAAACAGCTTTAGGACAAAAATATAGTCACATAAAATATGAGACAATGCGACACTATAATATATTGTTATTCAAAAATTGCAATCAATTTTATACTAGAATCGTATTATAATAACATCGTTATTATTGAACTTCTTTCTAATGTTAAATTGGCTGAAATGTATTCAGTTATACAGTTATACTAAACTCAACAACTGATTGTGTCAAAGCTCGATCATTTTGCTTTTGTGTATTGTACAAATGATATGCTCATAAAAGCACGAATAATTTGATTGATAAAACTGTAATTTCAACTGGGAATGAGATGTCCCAATAACTTACTTATCTGTCCTTACTAAAGTATGTGATAGATATAACTTAAATTGGAGGCATGATCTAATTCGACAAGCTATTATGATGGCACATCTAAATATCTAATATATGCAATGATTAGTAAAAGGATTACGCTCATCAATAAAAATGAGAAGAAAAATACAATACAATATGTATCATATGGTGTAACACACAGTTTTTGAATTTAGTTGTTGATTGCTGTGAAGCAACAGAATTATGTGGTTTCAAAAACAATTATATAAAATTTAAAAAACCAACGTATTCAGCTAAAAAGGTTTTCTGCTACTTGATGGATTTACCATGAGTGTTCTTTATAAGTTATACAAACCACGTATAAATCAATTGTTTGAATATAAAAAAAAATCATCCATTTAGAAACTGACAAAAAAAAACAAACATTTATCAAATAGTTTTTTAAAGCAACTTAATTCATTTAAATTTTGTTCTAACAATGCATATGTTTCTCAATGTATTCTCATTGAGTTTTTATTCACAAAATCCTACCATTGATTTCATTCAAGCAATACATATTTAATTAATAGGAATGGGTAACAAATTCAAGATTTACGAGCAATAGAAAATGAGTGTGTAGGTAGGTAGAAATATGAAATCCTGTTTTCAGAATCAAAATTATTTTGTAGTTCACAAGACTTAGAGGAACATGATTTACATAGGCGTAACTAGACTTCAAAGTTAGGGGGGCTTCAGCCCTAGAATTTTTATAATAGGTAAATTAAGTGGGGGGCTCCACGGCCTCCACCCCCAAACACTTTACATTCATTTTTAATAAACAGTGTTGGGATTATCTAGATAATTTATCTAGATAAATTTTTAAATTATCTTTATCTTATCTAGATAAATATAAATAAACTGTTGACAACTATCTTAAGAAATTATCTTAGATAAACAATTTACGTATCTAGATATTTAGATAAATTATTCGAGGACATACTTTTTGGTTTTAATTACAATTGAATTTTTAAAATTCTTATTCGTTATTATTTAATATTAATATATTGCTAATGGTATAAAAATATTACTATCGGTTAATTTAACAATAATGTTGGGTTTATCGTTTATTTGTGTTTATTTCAGTATTATTATCTGAGTACTATTAATAAATATCATAAATAGGTACCAATTTCACATACATTAACACAGTTACATAGTACGTTACGGTTATATTGATTGGTGACAGGCGACAGCACTCTTTCCCCCTATCCATAGTAATAGTAATTCATAGGGCCAGTTGTTGTACCGTCTATGATTATGGTTAATGTAATTTATTATTCTACGCTTATATAGTTATATACAACAATTAATATTAATTAAAATACCTATTTTATATTTATTATTCATCCAGATCTCTCTGTTCTATTAAAAGGACACTGAATTCTGTGGCTGTGTTAGTTATGAAAATAGAACAGTTAAACATCTATTGCGAAAAAATATAAATGTTCATATTATAGGTACAATTTAATATTTATCTTAATTTTATCTAGATAAAATGGTTGTTTAATTATCTTTATCTAGATAAGAATTAAATTTATTTATCATTATCTTTATCTAGATAAAAATTTAGTTATCTATTCCCAACACTGTTAATAAATTTACAATTAAGATTTGATTTTATTACTATAGTAGTATAGTGTGTGTATTATACAAATCATAAAAAAGTAGTATGAGGAGGTAAATATTAAATTATTAAAATATATTATTTTAGTTACAAATTCAAGTTTTTAATTTTCTTCAAATATAAGTGAAGTTTAAAGATTTTATATGGGTAACGTACTAATAAGACACCAGTCATTACACTTCAAATCTTCTCACGGTATTGTCAAATTATATTAAAATGTCTTCTTTATGCAGAACATTTGATAAATCTCTTTTAATAGCTATAATATAGACTTATACCATTGATTATAAATACTATAGTATTCATAATAAATGCTTATACCCGCTATACCTATCGATTTGATAACATAGTTGACCTTATATAAGTAATTATATTATTTTATTCGCCCATTGCTGTAAATTTTCTTTCACTATAGGTATGCGGAACTTGTAGGAGTAGAAAGTGATAAATGTAGCATTTTACATAAATTTGGAAATACAGACTTTGATGATACTGAAGGATACTGCGAGTGATAATTCTGAAGAAACAATTAATAGGAACATTTATATTTTATACAATATGTTACAGCCATATAGGTAGGTACTCTGCATTGTGTAAAACAGGAATTTCCAAATATATTCATGGCCTATAAAGCAGGGCTTAAATTCTAAAATAAAATATCGTTTTTCCGTTTTTGGGTATTTAAACGTTATACAATTTTAGTGTTTAACGTTATTGTACTTTATAACGTTATACAATTTTAATGTTTAACGTTATTTTATGTTTAAACGTTATTCAGTTTTTAAACGTTATTTTAATTTTTCGTTTTTGTTAAACGTTATAATTTAAAAATAAATAAGAATTGTTTTTTTTTTATAATAATTCTACTGTTATTTGTGCCATAATTATCCACACTGTTAGTAAAATTAGTAGAAATTA
>NC_042494.1:113491121-113492639 GCF_005508785.2 Acyrthosiphon pisum | reverse complement strand
TCTAAAATGTCAAACACCTCTGGGCAGTGCCGCAACTACCGGGTGTGCAAGGTGTGCATTGCACATCGGCCCCCGGCTCCATTCCGATATAGGCCCCCAAATCGATGTGTTAAAATTTATAATTGTAAAGCCGTATTTGTGGAAAATTGAAGTAAAAAACAATTTGATAAAACCATTGTATCAGGACTGAAGACCATACAGATTTGGCTTTTTATATAATTGATACCTATAGATTTATCAACAAGTTTTGCTGATGTTCTAGCTGCTTGTCTTATATTTCTAACCATTCCTGTTAATGTAGCATCTGCAGAAAGAAGTTTCTCTAAACTCAAATTGATCAAAAATTTTTTGCGCAATTCCATAAGTCAAGAACGTCTCAGTGGTATTTTCATTCCGAATATATAGAAAGGAGAAAAACTTCCGAAATCGATGTAGAGAAAATCATTGACAACTTTGCAAACGCAAAAGTGAGGAAAAACAATTTTGTTAGATTATTTAAAAATGAGTTGAAGTTATATTATAATGCAATTTTTAAAATAATTATACAACTATTACAATTACTTACATAATTACACAATTAAATAATTTAATTTTAATTTTTTTATTAGCTATTTATACTAATATAATAATTAATTTTAATTTTTTTCCATACATTTAGCTCAATAAGCGAAAGAAAATTAAACATACCTACTTCCAGTAGCATGACGATTTCAATTTTGAAAAGTAAATTTAGTTAGTATTCCTCTTTTCTAAGTTTTCCTTATCCAATAAACTTATAACCTTATTACAAACAAATCAATAATTCGACCAGTTTGGACATACGGTATCCAGTTACAGCGGCGTATTTAGCAATTTCTAAAGAGAGGGGATGAGGCACTGGATGACATACGTAAAAATCCCACACACCCCCCTTTGAGGTTTCCTATACTTACTCACTACATACTGTACAGTTTACACAACATTTAATACCAATTATTAGTCATTAATTTTAGTGAATAACAATAACATATTGATTATTTTTCATTGGATTTGAAGTAAATTTCAATTTTTAATTAACAATCAAAAAATATTCTTAGACAATAAACTCTTTAATAATTACTATCCTACTATCACCACATATGTCCAATAACACAATAATAAATTTAGTACAACAATAATAGTATCATAAATATTTATTTTTATTTTTTACTATAATAAATAATAATAATTACATACTCATTCTTTCCAAAGCTGGGCAAGTTAACCAATTTTTTCAACTAGTTAAAGTTAAGTTATCCTAAAATAAAAAATAACTTAGCTAAGTTAAAGTTAGTTTTAATAAGTTACTGAATTTGAGTAACTAAGTTAAGTTACAAATTTTCATGAAAATAATAACAAAGTTAAGTTAAAAGTTAAGTTAGTTTTATTTTTTTAATTACCTTTAATTTACTCATAAACATTTTTTTATCTCATCGGAGGAAAACAACTAGTTTTGGTATAAAGTAAAACAAATTAATAACAAATGCACAGACTATATTA
>NC_042494.1:113490187-113491071 GCF_005508785.2 Acyrthosiphon pisum | reverse complement strand
TCAAATCTTCTCACGGTATGTCAAATTATATTAAAATGTCTTCTTTATGCAGAACATTTGATAAATCTCTTTTAATAGCTATAATATAGACTTATACCATTGATTATAAATACTATAGTATTCATAATAAATGCTTATACCCGCTATACCTATCGATTTGATAACATAGTTGACCTTATATAAGTAATTATATTATTTTATTCGCCCATTGCTGTAAATTTTCTTTCACTATAGGTATGCGGAACTTGTAGGAGTAGAAAGTGATAAATGTAGCATTTTACATAAATTTGGAAATACAGACTTTGATGATACTGAAGGATACTGCGAGTGATAATTCTGAAGAAACAATTAATAGGAACATTTATATTTTATACAATATGTTACAGCCATATAGGTAGGTACTCTGCATTGTGTAAAACAGGAATTTCCAAATATATTCATGGCCTATAAAGCAGGGCTTAAATTCTAAAATAAAATATCGTTTTTCCGTTTTTGGGTATTTAAACGTTATACAATTTTAGTGTTTAACGTTATTGTACTTTATAACGTTATACAATTTTAATGTTTAACGTTATTTTATGTTTAAACATTATTTGATTTTTTCCGTTTAACGTTATTCAGTTTTTAAACGTTATTTTAATTTTTCGTTTTTGTTAAACGTTATAATTTAAAAATAAATAAGGAATTGTTTTTTTTTATAATAAATTCTACTGTTATTTGTGCCATAATTATCCACACTGTTAGTAAAATTAGTAGAAATTAGTAGAATTTGTTGCCCAGGTTACATTACCTATTTTCAATCTTCCTAGAGTTTTTAACAAGGAGCTAACTGATTATTAACCATTATCAGTTATGTAACATAATATAACTATTAAGTAGGTATA
>NC_042494.1:113483486-113487881 GCF_005508785.2 Acyrthosiphon pisum | reverse complement strand
GATATATTATGTTTAATGTTATTCAATTTTTTTCGTTTTTCGTTTATGTTTTTTCATTTTTTTTCCGTTATAGCGTTATAAATTATAACGTTATAATAACGTTTTGAAGCCCTGCTATAAAGTGACGTATCGTGCGGACTTGAACCAAATGTGGACTTTACCGATCATACCATGTTGTTTATATCATGATTCTAGTATATTCTTGAACTATCAACTGAAAAAGGTGGGCAAGTGGATGTCGCTATGCTGTACAGTAACCTACAAGTGGGTCACTGTATAATGGGTGGTATTAAATTTAAATTCAATGATTTAATATCATTGTATAAGAAAAACAATTCTGAGCTGAGACAGTATGTTAGTCTAGGTATATATTATATACTTATATCAATGGTATTAAAAAAAAATTGACCTATAATAAATTTCAAATAAATCATAATATCATAATATCCATTAGGTACTTATAACGCGTTATACATCAACAACAAACCGTGATACTATCATAGATATATAATAGTATACTTTAGAAGTTTCTAGTACCCATCATGAATAATATTATACAATCACAACAAAATAATTAAAATAGTTATTCTAGGTTTTTTAATATGTAATTTCGTCCAAATTTGAACTTAAAATAGCTATAAAAATAAATGCTTATGTATTTTTTAGATTTTTTGGTAATAGAATTAACTACTTATGTGGAATCTTGTTTTAAATTTTCAATCCTTAGATATAAAAGTTGAACATTTTATGAATTTTTAACTACAAAATAATTATTCAATTTTAAATTTGATACATTTTGTCAAAATTCGATTTTTAAATGCTTATAAAAAAAAATGGTGCCTTTGTATTTTTAATATTTTTCAACTGCTATTATAACAATATATCAGGAGCCTTGTACTATTTTTACACTTTTTGACCCAACAAACAAAAAAAAACTAAAAAAATTGAAAACTGAAAATGTCCATAAACAGCTCAAAAATAAGAGTCAAAATATTTTCAACATTTTATGGTGTATAGAAAATGCTAATATAAACACTTATTGAAATTTTCAAGTATCTACAGTCATTCTTTTTTTAATTATAACAAAATAAGAAAATCGTTACATGAGAAATCAAGTGAATATCAAATGTTGTAAAAATAAGAATTTTAAACGCTCATAAAAATTTAATTTTACTTGCTCGTAGACATTTTTTTTTTTTGGAAATGGTAGACAAACTTATGAGGAAACTTGTGTTACATTTTCAAATCTTAGATTTAAAAAGAAAATTTTTCATGAATTTCTAACTCAAAATAATTTGCAAATTTTCGTCATTTATACGTATTTTGTCAATATTTGAACTTTAGATGCTTATAAAAAAAATTGTTATTATGGGTTTTTAATTTTTTTCATCTGCTATTGAAACAATATACTTGGAGCGTTCTATTAAATTTTCAAGCTATTTTAACCAACAAATAAAATGTTATTGATATTTATAGAAAAAAAAAAACTAAAAAAAAATGGAGACTGAAAATTTCCGTAAAGAGCTGAAAATAGGTCAAAATATTTGGAAAATGCTAATATAAACATTCAGTAAAAATGTTATGTACCAAAAACCAAAATCAATTTGCTCGAAAACAGATTTTGCGTAAAAATTTTTCCTTAATTTTTCTTTTGTTTTTCACGGCGCTTTTGAAAACTACTGGGAAATTTTTACTTTTGACCGCTCAAAGTGCCATCTAGATTCACTTTCCTATCAGAAAAGATATCGTTGAAGAAAATCCAAGCACTTTTACTGTCTTAAAAGGTGATGACAGACACAAAAAAAAGGAAAGGACATTTTAAGAAAATAAAAAAAAAACACACATCATTGTAAAATCAATACATTCGTCGTTCCACTCGGAATCTAAAATGTCAAACCACCTCTGGGCAGTGCCGCAACTACCGGGTGTGCAAGGTGTGCATTGCACATCGGCCCCCGGCTCCCATTCCGATATAGGCCCCCAAATCGATGTGTTAAAATTTATAATTGTAAAGCCGTATTTGTGGAAAATTGAAGTAAAAAACAATTTGATAAAACCATTGTATCAGGACTGAAGACCATACAGATTTGGCTTTTTATATAATTGATACCTATAGATTTATCAACAAGTTTTGCTGATGTTCTAGCTGCTTGTCTTATATTTCTAACCATTCCTGTTAATGTAGCATCTGCAGAAAGAAGTTTCTCTAAACTCAAATTGATCAAAAATTTTTTGCGCAATTCCATAAGTCAAGAACGTCTCAGTGGTATTTTCATTCCGAATATATAGAAAGGAGAAAAACTTCCGAAATCGATGTAGAGAAAATCATTGACAACTTTGCAAACGCAAAAGTGAGGAAAAACAATTTTGTTAGATTATTTAAAAATGAGTTGAAGTTATATTATAATGCAATTTTTAAAATAATTATACAACTATTACAATTACTTACATAATTACACAATTAAATAATTTAATTTTAATTTTTTTATTAGCTATTTATACTAATATAATAATTAATTTTAATTTTTTTCCATACATTTAGCTCAATAAGCGAAAGAAAATTAAACATACCTACTTCCAGTAGCATGACGATTTCAATTTTGAAAAGTAAATTTAGTTAGTATTCCTCTTTTCTAAGTTTTCCTTATCCAATAAACTTATAACCTTATTACAAACAAATCAATAATTCGACCAGTTTGGACATACGGTATCCAGTTACAGCGGCGTATTTAGCAATTTCTAAAGAGAGGGGATGAGGCACTGGATGACATACGTAAAAATCCCACACACCCCCCTTTGAGGTTTCCTATACTTACTCACTACATACTGTACAGTTTACACAACATTTAATACCAATTATTAGTCATTAATTTTAGTGAATAACAATAACATATTGATTATTTTTCATTGGATTTGAAGTAAATTTCAATTTTTAATTAACAATCAAAAAATATTCTTAGACAATAAACTCTTTAATAATTACTATCCTACTATCACCACATATGTCCAATAACACAATAATAAATTTAGTACAACAATAATAGTATCATAAATATTTATTTTTATTTTTTACTATAATAAATAATAATAATTACATACTCATTCTTTCCAAAGCTGGGCAAGTTAACCAATTTTTTCAACTAGTTAAAGTTAAGTTATCCTAAAATAAAAAATAACTTAGCTAAGTTAAAGTTAGTTTTAATAAGTTACTGAATTTGAGTAACTAAGTTAAGTTACAAATTTTCATGAAAATAATAACAAAGTTAAGTTAAAGTTAAGTTAGTTTTATTTTTTTAATTACCTTTAATTTACTCATAAACATTTTTTTATCTCATCGGAGGAAAACAACTAGTTTTGGTATAAAGTAAAACAAATTAATAACAAATGCACAGACTATATTATTTTATAGTCTTTATATTTTATTTCAGTATCGGCACTCGGTACTTTAACACATTGATGCTCAAAGGATTACATTGACGAATGACTAAATTTACTGTTGGAACTTGGAACACTTATAGTTACACACTCACACCAGTTGACACACTACTACATAAACTGATATTAATATATTATATAATATAGAGACGTATATATTATTTTCTTTATATCCCAATATAATATTAAAAGTGTAGTTTGTAGAAAACATGGCATAAGTATCACCGTATCAGGAATTACTAATTAGGTCCGTTCTGGAAATTGTATTATTTAACATTACGTACCTCCTATAAATGTCGATGGTGGGCAAGTTAATGAAAATAATTAACTGTGGAAAGTTAAGTTAGCTTCCAAGTTATATTCCAAATAAATAATGTAACGGATAGTATCCATTTCTTTTAAATAATACCAGTATAAGGAACATAATATTACAATAACGTAGGTAATCAAGATGAGAGTATATAAACTATAATTAAAATAATAACATAGGAGGTAAGGGATGATACTGAAAGGAATGAAAGACCCTCATAATTATCTATATGTAATAACTATAAATACATGGATCACTAAACGGTAGGATTAATCGAACATAATAATACCTATATTAAAACACATTAAAAACCACAAACCATATATTTAATGGCAGGGTACGGGGCTTGCTTTTCACATAAAGTAGATAAAAGTACATAATAATCAAAACCAGAAAACAGGATGCGAGTACAACAAATAATTGACGGTTCGTGGAATCAACATTATGATTAGGTCCACACGTGTACATGGGACATCGATAAACGCAACGACGCATTATGGATAAGACAATGGACCGGGGGTAGGTAGGAGAGCCTGGGCCCTTATAAAAGCAGACCGGAGACGGCCTGTAATCAGACGTGTTTCCTCCACTGCACTACGAGCACCTTCACGACACTTTGTGTAATAATTTAATTATTTGGACTTAGTAAA
>NC_042494.1:113482097-113483436 GCF_005508785.2 Acyrthosiphon pisum | reverse complement strand
CACTTTGTGTAATAATTTAATTATTTGGACTTAGTAAATTTTACTGAAGAACATTTTAATAAATCACTTAGAATATTTCATCAGTCTACATTTATTTAATAACAACCCTGTCAACATCTTTATCATCAACACAAGTGGCCTTGCTTCCTACAAAAACATAATATACTCGTAGTTAAACGGCTCTCAGAATATTACTCTGACCAGCCCTAACGACGAGAATATTACACTGGCGCAGTCGAGTACGGAACTTTCAAGGAGTTAGAGACGAGTCAAGCAGTCAACGCGGCGAATTTCAACTTCTGGGGTCGAGGCGAGCAGTCAAGTCAACTTCAGAGGTCCAGTTCCGGTGCAGCGACTACTATCAACGTTTCAACTCCACGGAGGCAGCTCACACGAGTCAACGTCGAGGACCGATCACCCTTGGCAACTCCGGAGAGAAAGAACAAATCAGGACAGCAAAGGCATATACAGTAGACAGGATGGCCCAAGTAGCAAGAGCAGCAGTATTGTGAGTAATTAATTAAGTGGAATATAAATAAATAGCATATAAAAATTGTAGCTTTGGAGTGCACGTCTCACGTTGGGTTTTACTTCTTAAAACCAGCGTTAATTTTAAATTTTAATTGGTGAAGGTGTAATATTTAAATAAAAATAAATAAAAACAAGGAAAAATTAGGGAAGTTAGGGAAAGTTAGGGAAGTTAGGGAAAATATATAATTTTTGTAAAGCAGACTGACCTAGGTATTTTATTTTTTTTGTGATAGACAGTGGTAAACTGGTCTAAGTTTTTTTATGGTAGGCAGCGGAAGACTGACCTAAGATTTTTTTATGGTAAATAGACAGCAAGGGACTGATCTAATGATATATAGTGATTATTGAGAATAAATAGTGATAGGCAGCGGTATAGGCTGATCTGAAAATAAATGCACGCGCGTAGCAATTGAATGATATATTGAAATAATTGATGAATAATTTTGAGGTGAAATAAAAGTGAATAATTGATGAATAAATGTTGAATTGAAATAAAGGTAATTGAATTGAAATAAAAGAATTAAATTGAATGATAAATAATTGTTGGAAGAGATTAAATTGATTGATAATAAATAATTGTTGAAAGAGAAATAAGTTGATATATTGATGAAAATAGATTTTGTTTTGAATTAAAAGGCAGTAAAGGACCTTATTGAATAAAAATAATTGACGTCAAATTTGTGAAAAAAAAAGTAATTGTAGGGCTAGCCTAGAATAAGTATAGTAATAAGATATATTAAAAATAATTTTTGTGTGATAAATTAAAATCGTTAAAAATATTAAATTCGTTTAAATTAAAATAAATAAG
>NC_042494.1:113478746-113481319 GCF_005508785.2 Acyrthosiphon pisum | reverse complement strand
GAATATACACTACGGCACGGAGAATAAAATATACGAACGTACCGAGTGTGTATGTGTGTGTGAACGCGCGCTGTAATACGACGCGATGTACGTAAATAAATGCGTGCGGGAATAAATATAATAAATAAATAAATATTTAATTTAAAGAAATAAATAAGAGTATATGTTAATAATGTTAATAAATATTAGATATTTATGAATACGGAATCAGATAATTCAGATATTGAAAATAATTCTGCAGAGAGTTCAGTGAAAAGAGTAGTAAATAAAAAATTAATAAATAAAAATAAAGATAAAGTGGTAGTGGTGAAAAAATTAATAAAAGACGAACCTGTGGAAAACACAGACAGTAACACAGCAACTGTTAGGAAAGAATTTTTGAGGACTTTTAGTCATACGGAAGAGTTAGGTAAAATTCTAACTCCACAAAAAAGTGAAAGAGATAAATTACCGGGTAGATCAGGTTCTAGATCGGACCCAGGGGTGGTACATATTCAATTAGAGCAGGTAGTGAAAAAACGAAGAGCAAACATAAAAATGGATCTTGATAAAGCAATTTCAATAATACCAGTTTGCACTGGGAAAAAATATGTAGCCGAATTTATAAACATTTGTGAAATCGCACTTACAGATATTTCGGAGAATGATAAACCAATATTATTAAAAATAAAACATTCGAAATTAACAGGGAGTGCTTTAGAGGTTACGAAATACCGTAATTTGGAAACATGGGCGGCAATAAAGTCGATATTAGAGGGAGCATTTGAACCTAAAGTTTCGGAAAGGGCTCTATCTATGGCATTAAATACGGCACGCATGATCGAAGGGGAAAGCGTAGCGAAATTTGCGGCTAGGATTGAAGAACTATATTATAAATTGTGTGAGGCTAGCACTGTAGGTTTACAAAAGACAGAGGCACAAATAGTCAAAAACCAAACGAAAAAGCAGGCAATGATTATATTTATGACAGGATTACCACATCATCTATATACAGTATTAAAGAGTAGGAATCCGGAAACCTTAGAGCTCTGTTTTAAAATAGCTATGGATGAAGAATTAGAATACAACTCGAAATTAGAAATGGAAAAATTACAGGGAAATGGGCAACAACGAAATGAAAAACAATCAGGCAGTGGTAATGACGAAAAACATGTCGATAATAATAAAAATCGAGTAATTAATAGTGGTGGTAATGGAACAGGTTATCAAAATAATAGAAATAATAATTTTAATAATAATCGTAATGGCTATAATAACGGATACAGAAGTATTAGTCACGGAGGGAATAATAATTATAATGGTAATCGCGGCGCGTATAATAATTTTAATCGCGGCGGATACAATAATTATAATAATGGTTATAGGGAAAATTTTAATAATGGTAATAATTATCAACAAAATAATAGTAATAATCTAAATAGAAGTAACACCGGATGTTACACATGCGGAAAGGCTGGTCATGTCGCAAAAGATTGCTGGCAATCGAACGGTCGTCCGAACGGTCGCTCGAACGGAAACGCGTATGATAATAATCGAAACAATGGAGCGCGTAACACTAACAATGACAATAGTAATAGGAATAACGCTAGTAATCAAAATTTACATTGCAGTTATTGTAATAAGATAGACCATGAAATTTCAAGTTGTTTTACAAAACAAAAAAATGAAAATAATAATTCAAAAAACTTCAGAGGACAGCCTCAAGTGGGTGTGAGGTTGGTTCAAGAAATAATACAAGACCCACAAAACGAATTTTCCACATCACAACTAGATTAGTCGATAATCACATTACGCTAAAATTGCCTAGTTTTAATAAAGATCAAATTAAATTATTAGTTGACACAGGTGCAAATTTAAATATTATTAAAATTAATGCTTTAAAGGGGGATACTGAAATTAACGAAAAAGAAAAAATTTATTTAAAGGGTATTAATGAAAAAATTGTGTCAACAATAGGGAAAACTGAGATAGATTTAATTATACATAATAAAGCATTTGAAACCGAATTTTATGTTGTTAACAATATATTTCCAATTATGGGGGATGGAATAATAGGTAATAAATTTTTAATAGATAATCACGCGATTATAGATGTCGCAAATAATACAATTACGATAAACGAAAGTAAAATAGAAAACGACAATGATATTTGTTTTACATTACAGCCATGTTCGGAAACAGTGGTACAAATCGATATAAAAGATAAATCAATGAATAATAAAAATATTTTAATGCTGTACTGAACCAGAAATACAACTTTAATTGAATAGTTTATTGCTGGTTTGGACCTACAGTAAATAAGATAAAAACACGCGATAATTAAATATATAATAAATAGAAATAAGATTTAAATATTATGGGAAATATATATATACGAGAAAAATAAAAAAAAAATATATTAATAAAATAATATAAGGATTAGGAAACGTAAGGAAATATTATAATACATAAAGTAATTTGCACATTATAAGTATATTAAAATATTATTAACATGGTGCTGGGAAAATACATAACAGTATATATATATATTGCATGAAAAAAAAAAATATATATATTGTAATAGAATAAGGAAA
>NC_042494.1:113477060-113478437 GCF_005508785.2 Acyrthosiphon pisum | reverse complement strand
AGGAGGTAAGGGATGATAATGAAAGGAATGAAAGACCCTCATAATTATCTATATGTAATAACTATAAATACATGGATCACTAAACGGTAGGATTAATCGAACATAATAATACCTATATTAAAACACATTAAAAACCACAAACCATATATTTAACGGCAGGGTACGGGGCTTGCTTTTCACATAAAGTAGATAAAAGTACATAATAATCAAAACCAGAAAACAGGATGCGAGTACAACAAATAATTGACGGTTCGTGGAATCAACATTATGATTAGGTCCACACGTGTACATGGGACATCGATAAACGCAACGATGCATTATGGATAAGACAATGGACCGGGGGTAGGTAGGAGAGCCTGGGCCCTTATAAAAGCAGACCGGAGACGGCCTGTAATTAGACGTGTTTCCTCCACTGCACTACGAGCACCTTCACGACACTTTGTGTAATAATTTAATTATTTGGACTTAGTAAATTTTACTGAAGAACATTTTAATAAATCACTTAGAATATTTCATCAGTCTACATTTATTTAATAACAACCCTGTCAACATCTTTATCATCAACACAAGTGGCCTTGCTTCCTACAAAAACATAATATACTCGTAGTTAAACGGCTCTCAGAATATTACTCTGACCAGTCCTAACGACGAGAATATTACAATAATAAATAAATAATAATAATCACTATTCGCTATAATAGTATAATACTACTAATTAGTAATTACTAGGGCCCGGAATTGTATGCATTTGCATATTTCTATCTATTTATCTAAAAAGTAGCTAGGTAAGATAAAAATTTGAATCTTAACCTAATGTGTTGATATGCAAAATTAAATTTGGCATATTTTTGCATATTTGGACCATTTTAAATTATTGTGCATATTTCAGCAATTTTCTGAAATATAGTGCATATATAGAAAAAAAATAGTATGAAGTATACTATTATTATGTGCAAGACTTACGTCAATTCAGTGTATCATGATTCATGAAGTATAATTTGATATGGGCTATAATAAGATTTATAAAAAGCTAACCATTCCACAATTAGTAAATTGTTCGACAAAGCAATGTTTTCTTTATGAATTGATTTTCGTTCATGACTTTTTGTTTAGATGAGTGAATGTTCAAATTACAACTTAATGCAGTTCAATACAACGTACAAAAATATTGTCAGTACATTTTTCTATTTAGTATAGATTATATAATGAATTATATACATTTTAAAACTAAATAAATGTATTAAACTTTCATTTTTGTTTGCATATTTTCACATATTTTTGCATATTTAAAGTGCATATTTTAATGATATTCAGTGCATAAATGCATGCATATTTCGTACATTTTTTGTGCATATAATTCCCGGGCCCTAGTAATTA
>NC_042494.1:113457463-113476922 GCF_005508785.2 Acyrthosiphon pisum | reverse complement strand
CAATCGTCGTTAGATATACCTCCGTCGCGGTTCTCAGAAATATCAATGCAAATAATATACACGTTCATAAATCACATAAATCATAATAGGAAAATTCGTAAATAACTTTTTACAAATAACTTTCATTTTAACAAAATAACTAAGTTAAGTTACAATTATATATAAAAATAAATAACTTAGTTACTAATTAAGTTATTTTCTATATTCTATTTTTTTTTAACTAGTTAAGTTAAAAGTTATCAAAAAAAGTAACTTTTAACTTAACTTTTAACTTTTTAACTAGTTACTGCCCACCTTTGATTCTTTCATTACTTTATACTTATAATACAAAATCAAGTTTTCTTTGTTTTATTGCCAATTCATCACTTACTTCATCGGTACTTCATTTTAAATTTTAACACCGAAGGGCGAAGACCGAAATGGTGAAATTACAACACAATTTTACACACAACGAAATTTAGTGTAAATGATTATACAATAAACACGACATTAATTGACAAATATGTTACAATATGTCTATATTATGTTATAATATACCACGGACCAAGATAATAAGATATATTATATATTATATTATTATTATATATTATTATATTATATATATTATATATATTATATATATTATATATTAGATATATTAGACCGTGTGTTATATACAAATAAAATTACTTTCAACTCATCCAAATCATAAATAATAAATTGTAAATATTTCAAATATAAAATAAAAAAGTTTGCTCGGAAGTGGATTTTTATATTTTTCATTTCGTCGTTAGAACTAAGTCAAGTCTAAGTTTATTTTGATAAAAAATTTAACTTACTGGGAGCAAACCTAGAAAATAGACTAACGAATACGCTCATCTTTTCAAATTTATTCAAAACTAATATAAGTCGATCAAAACAAGGTGAATTTTTATTCCTCTTTTGGTACTGACGGTACAATTTACCTCAAATTTCTGCCCTACAGCAGGAGCAAAAGTATTTTCTTCATGTTCATTGACTTGTGCATGTGCGTATGGGTGTTAGAAATTTTTAAGAATTTTAGTACGATTAATATTACAATACAAAATAAATCGTAAATCCGGGAATTCAAATGTCGTCGCGAAAAGTGCGATAACGGATTGTACACACTAATGTTCATTTACTTCTCCCACATTGACACAGCCAAAATGTATGTCATGTAGTATTATCATTAAATTAAATTTATTTGATTTAATTTGTCATGATTTACACGAAAAGTAAAAAAAATCAAAAGAAAGATACTTAAATCATTATCAAATATAAATCATAATATTATCATATTTAATGTTTGACTGTCGCTTCTAATTATGGAGCCAGTGAGCCACAAGTCATGACAAAATAGATATAGAAATATATTTTGTCATGCCACAAGTCGCAAAAACCGTTACAAGACACAATAATGCCAAAACCGCAGAAATCATTAAATAATTGGTTTTATATATTTTCGAGGTGGGGCTTTAATTATTCTAATATTTTGGATTAAAAAAATTGAACTTATTTGAGGTTGGCGCTATACGTTGGTTATCTTTTTTTTCTTCCAAGTTCTTTTGGGAAAAGTATCCCAATCCCCACGTGTTTATTTATCTTGTATTCTTCCCCAAGTTCAGAGTTTGTAATTGTTCTTTGTTTCATTGTTTGATGATTTCCTCTTCTGTCGTCACTCGTCTTTCGTCAGTCGTCCACTCGTCCTTTTATAGATTGAAGTCATGTAGTCTATCCTCCATTTTTTTTTATAGTACTTCCGAGTTTATACTTATAAGTTATATGTGCTTCTGAATAATTCTTGATATACCAGCACGTGCACGTTACCTCTACGGCTCTACCATTCAAGTATCTGTTGACTGTGTTTGTGAGTAACGTGTATCATTTAAAAATTAAAACTAGTTACGTAAAACAATATTCCAAAGAATTATTTTATTCATATTTAACATTTTTGTTTGCTATAAGAACAGCTGCAAGCCTACAGTAGGAGCTACCAGTGCAGTGAAGTGCCTATTAACTGTTCGGTACTTCGTTGAATTAATTTCTATTGATTTGGATTTGAGTACAAAAACCTGTGTACTGCATGGAATAAATATTCTATATAGTAATTAATTAAATAGTTTGATATACACTCTGGTCTTCTAAACTTTACAAGTAAGTATGTCGAGTTTTAACTTTACCTAGGTGTTACTAATTTTATTGTCCTAATATCCCATTTACCTGTCACAGTCGTATCTACCTATTTTATTAATCATGTTTACTATTTATAGGCATTATGCTATATGTATCGTAAGTACAAATATTTTATATTAGGCCATCTCTGAATATGTGGCTAACCATTGTTTAGTGTAGTAGAATAGGTACTAGAGAGGTACACCTACCTAACTAAATATAAATATAGTACTAAGGTATCCGGTCTACCAATGTGTTGTGTTCTAGGTACTATTATACTATTATATTAGCTGGCATATCTGCATCGTTATGTTTACCTATCACATTACTTAATATTTATTATTTTAAACCACCTAGTACATTTTTTTTTTTTTTTTTATATCATTAAACCATTGGTACCTAATACCTAAAATTATTATTTTATTGATTATTTATTTCATGTAAAATCACTGAATTTAATAACATTTAAATAGTACTCTGTTTACTATAAGTACTTTTATTATTACCAGTTACAATACAATTATTTACTGGTATACTCTGCGCCAGGATAGAACATTACTACTTCGTGCATGCAGACTGATGACAGCGACCAGTCCGAGGCACAATTTTCCCCATTTTGTACCAAAATGACCTATAATTATAGCGTCGACTGTTACCAATGGTACCAAACATTAACTGTTGTTGTTGGGTGGGGAATGCGGGGATTGGACAAGTTTTAGTTGTGTCACACTAATATTCTCTCCTCTCGCAGAGTTTAGATCACATTTTTTTTTTAAGAGTGCATGTCAGGAATATAACCTTATATTTGTTAAATGCAAGCAACAATACTATTTTAAATTACTTTTATGCAGATACCTACTTATACATTTTTATACTGTATAATATAATGAGACATTTCTGCAGTTTATATTTGTTATCAATTTTTACACAATTGTCTGTATGGTATAATATGCAGTCATACACAGATAATTGTCCACATTTAAACTTTAAAATAGATTTTTGGCGAGTGTTGGTAATAATCATTAATTTAAGAAATTTATTAAATGAGAAAATATTAAATTGTCTTAAAATAGCAACTAATTGTTTAAGGTAATTGATATTAAAAATTGAATGTTATTACTTAGTTATTTACCTATGTATTTGAAACAAATGTCACTTCCTCAATATTTCACTCTAATATGCCACTTTCTAGGACCTACAACTCAATATGACACTAAATCACTAGGATAATGTTTTCTGAGTAGATGCGTACATTGAACATACGGTATAGAAATACCTATGCCTATACAATTTAATTGTAGACTTAGTTTTAAATGAATTAACTAGGTATACTTAAAAATTTTATTTTCACATTAGTAATTTCTTATTGTTGAGATGTATTTTATATCCCCTTCACTTTTTAACTAATAGTTTTAGTTTGAGTGACCATCCTTTATTCTTTTTCCCTTTTTCACTCATCTTGTATGATATATCTACCAAAAATGGTCTTAAATAATATTGCATACCAAAGTGTAATATTTAGGACTAGAATTTATTTTCATTGTTTAGATTTGTATACAGTGTCCTTTTAAAAATGTTACTAGTATTATCAACACTCATCTTATATTTATATTTACACATAATGTACCTACTTTTTATATTTTATATTTCAAATATAATAAGGAAAAATGCATGTTTCATGGTATATTTAAACAAAAGTAGATTACACTTAACACTTTACACTTTACACTTTACACTCATATTTCAATTTTATAAAATAAAATAATTTTTATAGCTATTTAACTAAAAAAAATTATAAATGGAGTCGATTTATTTAGAAGGAAAAGTAATAAAAATGATTTAGCTTAGTGCTAACATAAAAAGTCACTTGATTCAATTTATTTTTAAATTATGAGATGTTTTTTATATTGGTTTATACTTTATATTATTTTCTATTTAAGAACTACTAAAATACTACTAAGTACTATTAGTAAAGTACTACTAAAATAATTGATGAAAATAAAACATTATGTTGATTTAATTGTTATTTTAGCATGTCTGACAATAAGCCAGTGCAGATTGAATTCTATGCCGAAAAACGTTTTTCATTATCATATGGTGCATTAAACACCATGCGAAGGTAATAACTAAATATACTTATGAGCCTTAATAATGATTTCAAATAATTGAATATCTATAATATTTATATTATAATTTACATATAGTAATACAGAAATGGTTATCAATAACTTTTTTAAATTAATTTTGGATTGGTTATAAAATATGATTATTTTTTTTGTGAAGAATGTGAAAAGTATTCTGAAATTTGTATGTAACATTATTGCATTACCTATTTATAGTTCAAAATGTGCTCTATTAGTTATTAATGGTGGTTGTTTCTGTCTTGCTTATGTAACTAACATACCAAAATTTACTTTCAGCAGTTTATTAAATTATTAAATTTATTTAGCTTCATATTTTGTATATTAGTCCGTGTTTTATACAGATGGCGTTGTAAATCCTAGGTGCCCATTGTGACATCCCGCACTTAACCTGTACATACATTTGTAGCCACTGATAAGCTACTCGTTTCCAGTCCATTATATCTTAATCCGTGGTAGGAACTGATATCACATGATGATTTGTCATTGTTTTAAAATTTAATACCACCAAAAACCATTGATCACTATTCTATGCAATGTTACACATCATATGCTTGGGCAAGAAGAGTGACCTATAGATGGTGGTTCAGTCTAGATTTTTTCAAATAAATCTGATGTTTGGAAAATATCACACAGATAAATAAGCAAAACTGTAATGGCAAATTATAAGCTTATGTTTGAATAAAATCTTATGAGAACCTAAATTTGTTGTCTCAATGATAGAAGCACACAAAAAATATGTATTTAAAAAAAAAAAAATTATTAAATTTAATATTCATTTAATAAATAAGCATGGACTGACTGAACTGGACAAAAATTGTTTGCCATCTAAGGTTACTTTTATTTGAGACAGAGTATAGCTAACACCTTTAAATTAGATGATAAATCAATATTTACTCTAATAATATTAAAATTAACAAAACTAAACATGTAGGTACTTACTAGACATTTATGTGATATACTACATGACTTGCGTGATTGTAAGACAGCAAATGCGGTTGTGGATCCTCTTAATAATTTTTCAATTGCTTTGATTTTTGAAAGTTATGATAATATATTATTATTCTAAAAATTACATAAGTTTCAGTAATCAACATAGCACTTACTCTTACTCTGTCAATAATATTCTATTTTATTAATTTACATTTATTATGAACAATTTTAGGAATAATCAATTTTGCGATGTACACTTAGTAGTTGGAGGAAAAGAAATATCAGCTCACAAAACTATATTGGCTTCTCATAGTAGTTATTTTAATAACATGCCTAGTGAAAATTATATAACAATTGAAAATAAAGATATTACTCCTAATTCAATGGAGCTATTAATTGATTTTCTTTATACATCACAACTAACAATTAATGATTTTAATGTACAGGTAATTTATGTATATAGTAAAGTTAATTATTAGCTTTAATATAAGTGTAATATGTGGGTTGTTGTTCGATTAATAGAGTAATAAGTTGTTTCATAAATTGTTTTTTTTTTTTTTTAATTACCATTTAGTCTATATAGATAACATACAATGTACCTACCTATTTATGTTTTATGTTAATGATTTTAGGAATTATTGATGGCATCAATTGTTTTAATACTCGATGATGTGAAAGCGGAATGTTTAAAATATATTGAAAATACAATTGATATTGAAAACTTTATAACAGTAAAAAGTATTGCCGATACAAATAAAATTGAAGAACTTAATGAATTATTTTTGTCATTTATACTAAAAAACTATGAGTGAGTATAAGTATAAGTATGTCTATGAGTATATATTTAATACTAAAGATTTTACGTTACTTTAATTATATTTATATTCTTTTTAATTTTACATTCCTATTTTTATAATTAATTTGATATGTAGTTTACCAAAATATAATAAAATTATACCTATAGTCCGCTTCAAACAAACTGGTAGTTCGTGATTACACCCACCGCGAGGCGTTCTACGTTTATTTGGTGCGCTATACTTATACATGTAGTAATCTGGGTTTTGTGGTGAACGTTGCCTAAAATATACAGTTTTGATTGCTTAGCGTCAACTGGGGGCCTTACCAAGCCTCCTACATTCCTCTACTAAGTCTATGTATTTATTAGTGGCTTATAATTTTTACCACATTTCATTAGTCTGCAATGTCAATAGAAATAATGCTACGCTTTAGGCGTTGCAAGGGTGGTATGCGTATCACAAAGTTGTGATCATACCTATTTATTTAGTCATGGTTAAAGTCATTGTGCTATGTTCAGTAAGTGCCTATGATTAAATGAGGATTTTTACATTCTTGATATTATTTATATTATAATTCTTTTCTTTACCTATTATCCAAGTAATACACATATATTCTATACCTTTAATTTTCTACATTTGTTTTAAACTATAGAATATTTGAAACATTTTATTCTTTTTAATTTGATTACATTCTATTATCTAGGAATGTTGTTAAATCAAAAGCATTTTTATCATTTTCGTTTGAATTGATAATGAAACTTATTCAGAGTGATGACCTGTATGGAGAAGAAGAAGAGGTAAAAATTGGATGTACCTACTTAAATTGTTAAAATAGACAAAAGCATATTCTTATCCTGGTTTAATTTTTCTTGATAATTGGGTACCTCTGGGTATTTTATGTTTAATTAACTTAATTATGTATTATTATTTTAAACTAGTCTGCTTATAGTTGTATTGTTCAACATTTTTACCAAGGTTTATGAATCTACTATGTTGTGGTTGAAACACGACCTAAAAGAACGTTTGAAATATTTGCCGGAGTTATTGAAGTGCATTCGATTAAGTCTAATGTCCATTGATTATTTGGATAATATTGTTCAAGAAGAGGATCTCATTAAATCTGATATTAAATGTAAAGTAAATTTTATTATACTATTAACATTTTCATGTTTTGATGTAGAATAGTGGGTAGGTCCTTCTGTAATAAAAACAAATATTCAAAAATGTTAACATGAAGTACCTAAAAAGAAGCAAGTATAAAGAATGTGATTGAAAAACGAGAGTGCAAAAACTCTACGATCATATTATTCAACAAACAAATAATAAATTAATTGAACGAAGGTTCAAACTTTGTATCTTATGTGTTATCTAGTTATTATTAAATGAGAAATTTCTCATACTACATTGTCGCATTGTTGACCATTGTTTGCATAAAATAAGTAAAACTTTCTCCAAAAAATGTTCTATGTCCGAAATTTCTGTGACAAACCTACCTGTAGATTTTTAAATATTTAAAATAATATTTTTATCTTTAGGTATGAGTAATTTATGTCATGCCTACAAAGTTCACCGGCAGATAAAGCCAATGGATACTGAATCATCATTGAATAACAATATTACACGCCGAAAATTAAATCAGGTAAAATTTAAATAAGTTTTACTATTTCTTCATAAACATAGGATTTTATTATATTGAAGTAGTGGTAGGATTCTAATACAATTAAAATAATAAAAAATGCATGTATGGTTAAAAAAACTCCATTAAATGCTATTATTTATACATAATATTTTTATTTTTTATTAATAAAAAAAAATGGATGGACTAGAGTATATTAAATTTTTATATCTGTATGCAAGTAGTGATAATAAATCCAAAATGTGTGTTATTTAAAACTAGATGACATGTCATAGTATAAAAATTAAAAAATGGTGGGCAAGGGGGTATTGCTCTGCTGTACATAGGTTACAGTAGGGTCACTGTAATGGTTTGTGTCAAATTTAAATTCAATGATATAATATCACTGTGTTATAAGAAAAACGATTCTGAACGAAGACGGTCAGTCAGTCTATGATATTACTAAGTATATTTGATGATAATATTGCAATATTGTGAATAAAGTAATTTATATTTAACCTGTTTACGTGGAACTTTGTTTTAAATTTTTAATCTTTAGCTATGAAAGTTTAACATTTTATAAATTTTTAACTTCATAAATTTGAATTTTAAATGATTATAAAACAAAACGTGCCCATGTATTTTTAATATTTTTCATCTGCTGTTGTACCAATATATCAGAAGCCCTGTATTAATTTTCATGCTTTTTGACACTAAAAATAACATTTTATTGATACTTATAGAAAAAAAAAACTAAAACTATTGAAATTTGAAATTGTTCATGAACAGTTCAAAATGAGTCAAAATATAAGAATATTTTCACATTTAATAATTTGCACATTTTTGTCATTTTTATGTATTTTATCTTATGTAAGATTTGAACTTTCAATGCTTATAAAAGCTATAAATGCTTATAAGTGTAACTGGATTTTTAATATTTTTGGCATATCATTGTAACAATATATTAGGAACCTTGTATTAAATTTTCAAGCTTTTTTACCCAACAATTAAATTTTATTGACATTCATAGAAAATAAAACTAAAATAAAATGAAACTGAAAATGCCCGTTAACAGTTCAAAAATTCCCTTTTTCTTTAATTTTTATTGTATTTTTCCTTGCACTATTGAAAACTATTGGGAATTTAAATTTTGACCTCCCTAATGCACCAACTAGATTCACTTTTCCATCAAATAAGATGCTATTGAAGAAGCAGTTTTACCTCCCCAAACGGTGATGACATACACATAAAATAAAAAATTTTGGAAAAAACACACATCGTATAATCAATACATAAGGAGCGCTCAGAATCTAAAACAAATATTTAAATACTTAAACCTAAGATGACATAATTAAGGGTATTGGTGGCGGACAGTTATTTTAGCCATAACATACCAATCTTTTGTTCATCATGTTAGTAACTAGTAATGCGATAATTTTTAAAACTGATCTGAATTTGTATTATGTCTACTTGAGATCGGCCAGTCAACTTTTCCCAATTCCCCCCCCCCCCCCCCAACCACTATAAATTTAGTTTGAATATTTTGAAATTTCAAAACGTTAATGATTCTGAATTAAATCAGAAATTTTAAAATGTGAACTGACCAATCTCAAGTAGACATTATGACAAATTCAAATCAGGTTTCAAAAGTATTATCGCATTACTAGATCTATAGGTAGGATGTACAAAAAGTACATACTTTTAGTCAAATAAGTCAAATAGTCAAATTCTGGATCGTTTTTAATTTTAAATTTGAATACCAACTATTCTTAAAATTATAAACATCTAATAATTGGTAATATTTTTGAAGTAATTAAAATCAATATCTTAAGTAAAAGTTCCAAATAATATTTTTATATTTTATATTTTAGATATCACAGTCACTTAATATCCCAGAAAATGAAAATTTTAAAGATTACATAAACAAAAATTTTTTGTAAGTATTTTTTTCATTATTTATATATTCTGAATTATGATTAGAATAATTTGAATTGATACGATACAAGTTGTTAATTTTGTTGCATTTGTGTCCACTGCATAGTCTTGCACATTTTATCAAGTGATTTTTAATTTTTTATAAATTAATGTTTATTTAAATCATTATGTTATAATACTAATGTTATATTCTGATATCATAAAAGCATTTGATGATGTGGACTATAATATTTTTTTGGAAATACTTAATAAATCTGGCTTAAATTGGCTATCTAATTGTGTCATCGTTTAAATCATATAGGTGTCAGGTAGGTTACCGATTCATCTATTCTAGAGATAGTTCAAAGGTGCTTCCTTTCCTTCAATGGTTTTTCTCTGAATATTCCTCATCCTATTCAAAGCTATTCTCCTATTAAGTCCTTGAGTTAGACTTGTCAAACCTAGACAATAGATGAATTGATGCCAAGCTTCTTAGATAAACTAGTAAATGACTCGTCTGATGCACCTTCCCTTCTCTCCCGTGTTAACTTCTGAGTTCCCAACGTTCCACTCACTCCCTCGTCCCTGATGTCATACCCAAACGGGCTAAGATTTATTTCTTCAATAATCTAATTGGCTGTTTAATGTCCCTAACCAATACATTTTTTAACCAACACCCTACCTAATGGCTAATATACAATCACTACTACCAAAGTAACCTACTCGTTCATTTATTAAATGTAATTTTTTGTTGTTTTGTACCGTTGAGCTCTGCCAGTTATTTATAATAATGAGGGCTAAGCCATGTGAAAACAGTCTGGCTTCCATGTTGACAATTGGAAAAAAAAAGTTATTTATAATCTGAGCGCACAGCAGTGCGCCCGGCTAAGTTCCACCAATTCGCACAGTTTTTCTAACCCGTATATCTGTTTCCTCTTAAGATAAATTTTTGAAATTTAAAACAGATTAATCTCAAATAGCTTAGGACACTGTAAGAAAATGAGCCCTTAATATTGTGCCATTTCAAAATGGGAGGATTTAAAATTTGCAATATTGTTACTGACTCACTCAGTGGATCATAAAAATTATAAGACACTTCCCGTATAGGTAGAAACGTGAAATTTGGCACAAAGGTAGGTTTTACAGTGTAACTAAAGGGAAAAATCTAAAAAATTAAATTTTTTTCAAAATCAATGCCTTTTCAGAGAGTGTATTATTAAACGTATGAAGTTGCACGTTTAGCACACATAAACGTTTACTTTCAAACAGAGTTTAAAATATGGTAATAAGAAATTGTTTGTAGTTGACTTATATACATATTTATAAAACATAATAATATTTTCGTAAATTTACTTTATTAAAATACAGAATATTTTAATAATATTCGTCGGTTTACAAACAATAATTTAACGTGATAACATCATAAGAAAACATTGATGAAAAATTGCATACTCTAATGAATTAAATGGATTATTATCACTGAATTATTATTATTTTGTATAATACAAAGAAGGAGTTACCGAAATAGCCACAATCGTCTAAGAACTTTGTATAGGCCAGACTTAACAACTATTCTATCTAAAAAGTCTCGACGACAAAAAATAAAAGATTGTACTTGGCTTTCTTTGCCTGGTATTGACAACGCTCAAGAGTCCAATTTCTCAGCTCCCCAACAGAAACCCAAACGATCTACAAGATCTATAATATTATTCTAAAGACCGCAAAAATAAATGATATCCCCAACAAAAACCTAATGGTGAAAAATGGCCAAGTTCCAAACTCCCTCCCAAAAAAGTCGGCCTATCAAAGTAGTGAAATTTACATTGTGGCCAAGTCTGCTATTTTTTAATTCATAACCTCACTGCACTCCTACATTAAAGAGCAACACTCCTATTTTATTTGTATTGTTTAACACTAGTTCAGTTTCTGAATGAAGCATAAAACATCATTATCAAATGTACTCACTTATGACTTACGTGGGTGATAGGGAGAAGAGAACTCAGAAAAAAGAAAAAGGTTTAGATTTCTTCTCAAAAAAGACAGTGAATCATAGTAATGGTATCTACATTGTGGCCAAGTCTAAAATGCCTATGTCTCATTCAGAAACTGACCAAGTATTAATCAATACTAAATAGGAGTGTTGCTCTTTAATGTAGGAGTGCAGTAAATTCATGAATTAAAAAATAGCAGACTTGGCCACAATGTAGATTTCACTACTTTGGTAGGCAGACTTTTTTGGGAAGGAGTTTGGAACTTGGCCTTTTTTCACCGTTAGGTTTTTATTGGGGATTATATAAATAATAGAAAAATAAAAATAATATGGAAAATTTTTACTCAGGTTGACTTAATTATTTCAATTTATCTTACCACTAGGTCAATCAATGCAATCGACTCTAAAAATGGGTAGTCGCAATAAAAAAGAAAACTGTCTTAATAAATATAATTTTTTTTAGGAGTATAAAAGATCTGCCAGAATTTATGTCATTACCATTTGAACAGTTCATGGAAGTAATAAAAAGTGATGATTTATATGCTGAAGAAATAGAAGTATGTATTTAAAAAAAAAAAAATATTACGATATTGGATTTTGATAGGTAAATTAAAGAATTTTCATCAATCAATTTTTGATAATTTGTTGTAACTTAAAAACGAATGAACTTAGATACTTGAAACTTTTACTAAATGTTAAAACGACTATTATCCATACAAGGTAATATTTTTCAAACTATTTTGAAACTTTTTCATCTATTAATAGCCATGAGCATTTTTTTAAATGTTGTAAATTATTATTTAGTTAGAAATTCATAAAAGTTTTTCTTTTTATCCCTAAGATTAAAAAATTGAATAGAAGATTTTGCATTAGTTTTCGTACTTATAACAAACAAAAAAAAGTATTACTTAAATAGAACTTTATTTTTTTATGAACTTTTGAACTTTAATCTTTACTACATTTGATATCCAGCGGTAAATTATTATTGATTCTAATCAACCTTCTTAGTTCTTACTTTATAATTGGTATCTAAACATATTATTAATATTATAAAAATTACCCACAAATAAATATGATAGGTAAGTTCCGTCCAAGCATTTGGAAACCAACTTCTCTACCGTAATATTAAATTCTTATCAAAAACCGTACCTTTTATGAATAACATATTACCCATATTATATTATTTTTTTAAAATTTAATATCAATCATCTTATTAATTTTTAAATATAATTGTTAAGGTTTATAGAGCTACTATTTCATGGGTGAAATATGATGAAAAAAATCGTTCAGAATTGTTGCCAAAATTATTCCTTTCAGTTCGTCTACCATTGATACAACTAAAAGACTTGATCAGTATTGTTGAAAATGAAAAACTAATTTCTTCAAATTCAAAATGTAAGTAATTTTATTTGGTACCTCATTTTATAATTTATAATAGATACACTATTAGATCTATCAATATTAATTTCAAAAACATATGAACATGAATAGTATTAACATTATTATAATTGATGTTTCAAAAAAATTATATTTTATTTTATATTTATAATTTTGAATAATTTTTGATCTGACAATGGTAGTGTGATTTTTTTTGTGCGGTCTTTACTTTTTGTGTCAATTAAAATGCTTTAATTTTCTACTTCAGTATCATTTCTGGTAGAAAAGTAAATCTAGTTGGTACTTTCAGGGATCGAAATTCGCAGTAGTTTTTAAAAGCTTCATGAAAAACAAAAATATAAAATGAGGGGGCCCATATGTCGCTCTGCTGTATAGAAAGTAACATTAGTTTTTATGAGCGTTTGAATTTGAAATGTTTGTGATAATGGAATTTTATCGATAAATTAACAAATTTTCATCGATCAGTTTTTGATATTTAGTTTTAATTGAAAAACAAATAATCCTAGCCACTTGAAATTTTCACCAAATCTTAAAATTACCATTTTTCATACAACTATTGTGCTTAACTCATGTTTACTTGTTACCTTACCACATCTGTTGTCTTCGGTGCAGCTAACTTATTATGGTTGTTGTACTAGTTATGGTGTGTGGTGGGGATGCACAAAATGACCGGATTTCGTTGAGACAGCCTATATTTGATTACTCTCTGACACAGGCGCAACATAGCAAATTTTACATTAACAATAATGAAAATTGTATCATTATAATTATAAACATAATAATTTCTAAAATTAGAGCAAAATTACCTTATATATAAATTTAAAGGTAAGATTATCATGTAGACTATTAATAAATATTGAGTACCGACTACCGTAACCTATGAATTATTATATCAATCAGAATACGATAAATGGCACATGACTCAACTCTCAACAAACGACCTATAGACAACTGTAAATCGTTGTCTGTCTCTTATAGAGCACGGGTACAAAAGTTTAGTACACTGGTATTCAATTGGTTACTGGTAACTGACATTTTTTGGAAGCGGTTTTCACTTAATTGTTAACCTGTAATTTTGAATATAGTACTAATAATTAGTTCTGCTAACAACAGGACCGGTGACTGGTATCCCAAATGTTTTTGGTTACCGCTAACAGACTAATTTATTAAAGGTTTCAAGCCCTGAATTATAATGTGTGGTGTAAGCACTTTTTTGAATTGTAATTAATTAAGTATTTCATTTTAACTCAGCATTTTATAATACTATTCAGTTATTCTTAATTGTTATTTGTTTTAATCATTAAAAAAATGTTAGATATAATATATTAACATTTATTACTTATGATAACACTTAATACATAATGTATAAAATGTCATTATACTAATAATAAATACAATTTTATTTGGAATTTGTGTTTTTATTTGTATATAGGTATGGATATGTTGCACAATACATATAAAATCCTTGCAATGAATAAAAAGGAATTAATGAATACAATAAAATCTAGTGAATCTACTATTTACAATTTCAGAAATCACCATTCAAAACAAGTAATATTTATTTTATATATATTTTTGAATAAAATTTTTACTATTATTGTTTCCAGTTTGCTTAACTATTGCTTTTTCATGTTTTAACAAATTAAAAGTTTAAAAATATTCTCTTAAATATTCAGAGCACAATGTTTTGATCTAGCTTATTTCTCTACGATAATTAATAATGATTTTAGTATAACATTCAAATAGTTTATTTATAAGTTACATAATAAAAGTTTAAAAGTTTTTTGTGTACAAAGAAATAACCAAGGTCCCTTTAAAGCTAACTGATGTAAACCTTGAAAATTTAACCTCTTAGCATTGCTTCTTATTTAAGTTATTTATAGACATTTTAAATGTTAAATTTTTTCTATAAATATCAATCAAATTGTTTTTGTCGAGTCGCAAAGTGTTTAAAAGTAATTCAAGATTTCTCGTAAGTAGTTATAATAGCAGTTCAGAAATATTAATTATCCGTCTTATGGAACATTAATTTTAAACTATTCACTCCACAAGCCTATTCAGACCGTTATACGGTATCCAATTTAACGGTGATCCGATCCCTTTGAACATAATATTTTGATGCGGTCTGCATTTGTGCACATATACACGAGCCACCACAGTAATATATGTTACTCTAATATTCTAATAATTATTATATCTTAGAATTTTTTTGAAAAAATGTATTCATTATGCCGTTATTACAAATTAAAATACCATTGAGTTATAAAATATCCTAAAAAAATAGAGGCTTGTACACTTTGTTCATTTTGAATCGTTTTTCATATGCAATGATTTATTATTGATTGCAAATAAACACATCCATTACAGTGACTTACTCGATGTTGAAATTCTTTTAAAATATACCATACACTATACAGTAGAAAGAATTTCCTTTTTTTATGTTTTAGATAAATTGTATTTTGTTATACTTAAATTTAAAATGTATTTGTCCATGGCCATTTAGATTATTGGTAATTATTTCAATGAGGTTTGTGACGGTCTCCCTTGTAATATTGGTGTTTTCAAAACTCCACACATGTTGTAAAATTGTTTTTATGTAAATTTATGTATATATAAAATATGTTGTTAATATATTAGCTTAATACACTATTAATAGAACTTCCCACATTTTTTTTCAGGTCTTAATACTATATGAGCAAAATGGTAAACCAAAAATAGAGTGGTTTGACTCAATAAACAAAACTTTTTATGAAATTACTTTAACTTGGTCTTATGGTATTATGCCTCATGCATCCAATTTAATATTAAGAGATGGCAGAATATTTTGTATAAAATATAACACGGAATCAAGAGAGCCAGGTTATATACCATTGAAGAGGTAATTATTGAATATATTGTATATAATTGAATAATTCATATAATTACTTTTTTTAAATCTAACTTTAAAACCCTTAAAAATCAAATATGTAACTAACTTATATCAAATAAAAATTTACTATTATATCATTAAATGATAATTTATTATTATTACCTACATTAATTACAGAATGATTCTATTTCATAGTTTCATAATACTGCTTAGTTTTATAAATTGTTATGTCCCCCAAAGACAAACTAGACATTTTTTATACATTTCAAAATCAATTGCACAAAACTAACTATATATTAAATGTCCCATTGAATAGATCCACTAAATTAGCTAATGATACTCAAATTGATTTTTTTAACTTTCACTCTATTGAGTCTTTTTGTAATTATAATAATAGATATTATCAATAATCATATTTATTTTTATACCCAAATTATTGTATTATTATTTTTCATCTGTTTTCGATTTATACTTGTACTCATTTAAAATTATATTTAATCTCACCAATTATACACATATAAAGATAAAGATTATTATTATTATTATTATTATACTATAAAACATGTATTGGGCTTTTAACCCATTTAAATTACAAATAGATAAATAAATATTGTTGAAACGTTTATCCATTTATGTAAATAACATATTATTAAAATTTGATAAAATTTACTTCTTAGTAGTTTTAGTGACTTTATTAGTCACTGAACTAATTAATTCCATTGATATTAAGTTTTAATCGAGGTTAATGTAATGCCCATCATTGAATTAATAAAATTAGAACTAAGAAGTAAGTTCAGTTCATCTTAACTTATTAGTTCAAGGTTTTTATCAATTTATTTGCCTCCAAACCATGGCTTGAAACCGATTTCAGAAACCGTTTTAAAACCGAAACCGTAATCAAAAACGAAATCGAAAAAAATTGGATACCGGTATCAAAGTCAAAACCGAAAGTTGAAACAATTGGATACCGGTATTATAGCTTAAAATCGAAACCGAAAAAAATTGGATACTGGTATTAATTTCAAAACTGAAATCTGAAAAAATTGGAAACCTTTATTTTTTTTTTTAATTTACGTGTTTTTAAATACGTAGATTCATTTAATATGCATAATGAATACTCATAATAAAATTGAAATCATAATTAAAATGTTGATAACCATTTCATTATTCGCAAAATTATAAGTTGCTTTATTAATAGTAATGATATAAATTATAGTTACTAGCAAATACTAGCACGTCATGGCGAGCGTCGCGCGGCGTTCGAACAACCAGTCCGCCGACCGCCATGACGTGCCGTTTAACCTAATGTCTCTTTTAAGATTTTTAATATTTAAAAAAAACTAAACTTCATAAAGAAATTCTGATTCTTGCGTCGTCTTAAACACATAAAACCACACATTTATACGTAAATTAAATTTCAAAAATAAAATGTTTAGGAGGGTAAATCGTTGTGAGAAGCGAGGAACTTTTACACGTATAAGATAGGCAATTACGATAAGTAGGGCCCAATGACATCACACGTCTTTTTTCAATTGCTCATAACTTATTGAATAATTTGAGTAGAAACGTAAAACCTATACCATTATCCTTAGAATTCAACATTCTTTCAAATAAAAAAACTTATTTTTTTGTGTTGTGTGGTCCTTTAATAATCATAATCCAGAATATTAAGATGAATTATTTCTCTGTAAAAATGGAATTTGAAGCCCCAAATTCATACTTCTTAAAAAATAGTCCCTATATATTATATTATAATGAACCTCTTTGTAAAATATATTCAAAATTAACAGTAAAAGCGTAGTGATATTTTACGTTTTAAAAATTATAAGGGAAAAGAGTATGAGTAAGTCTTAAATAGCCCAAGTTCTTTATAAGTGAACATGAAAATATTATATAATTTAATTTACTATTGTTTTACGTCTGATTTTAGAACTTATATTTATTATCCAACTAATTCTGTTATACTATACAATGGAGATCTTAAGACATGGAAGTCTATTAGTAAATCTTATTTTGTTCATTCTCGTCCAAGTATTGTACAGTTTTATAATCACATCTATGTAGTAAGTAACTTTAAGACAAAGTTATACATTTGAATTAAAATATTAAAATGTTAGCAAATCATGAACCCAACAAGTGTTAGTACATTTACTGTAGATATGTGCTTAGTTATACATGTTAATTGATCGTCAATAAGTCGTCGTCTCAGAATGAAAAGGTTCTAAATCAATTTTTTTTGCATATTATTATTTAATATTTTTTGTTGTATAATTCGATCCTGAAATTGTATCGATCCGTTGATTATTCAATGAGATATAGAGAATAAAAAGGTTCTAATTCATACGTGAATGATAGGTACAGGTTAACTTAAAAACATTCCCCTGAACAATTACAAAAATTACATTAGAACCTTTTCATTCTGAGACGACAAAGTATTAATTGTTTGTGTATTGTATATTATAATAGACCTTAGTATATGAGTATATGTATTAATAAAATTACATTTCAATGGTTAAGTTTTTTTTTTTTTTTTTTGAGTGAACTGCTAGATAAAACTTAGTTATTTATACATATGTTTGTTATTGTGTAACGATTTAACTTACCTATTTCTTAATTTTTGTTGAATAAGTTAAATTTAGATAATTTAACAGTTAATACTTAATATACACATTATTTTTTTTTTTTTTTTTTAGATGTCATCTACTGGTGTTGAATATTATGATATTTTAAAAGAAACATGGCATGAAGTTAAGTTCAAAATAAGTATACTTGAGGATGTAAAACTTACAGTAGTTTCCGACTTAATTTATGGTGTAAGTTTTGCTTTTAAATAGAACTTGTTATGTTGAAATTAAAATAATGCAATACTTATAAATTATATAAATTTAAATAAGTTTATCTTAATTTAACTTTTTTTAACGTTTAACCTCAATAATAAATACTTACCTGTTAATTATGAAATTATGTTTTTATTTTAAGATTTGCAATTCGAAAGCGTTTTTTTATAACCCAAAAACTGACTCAGCTCAAATAATCTGTTCTATGAACGCTGATACAACTATATATTCTACATGTTCATTTAATGACCAATTGTATGTAATTGGTGGCAAAATGAATAATTCTCATTATATTATTGTTGAAAAGTACAATTCACATACTAATACTTGGATTACAGTCTCTAGCATCAATAGTAACATAAGAAACCCTGGTAATGTGTATAATTTTAAACTACAATTACAATACAATTATTTTTTACAGTAAAATGGGGATTGAATATAGTCAAACAAAGTTCATACAATGAAACTTCCATTTAACAGAATTTTCTGTTTAATAAAATATTTTTGAGAACCAAATCTTTCAAATTCTATTTAAGAGGATGTCAACGCACTATTCGTTTTCTCTCTCTGGCCCACGCGCAACATAAACAAAACGCGTTCGCATTTACGCAAAATCATTTTTTCTATGCTGTTAAGTAATCTTAGAGTAAAGTCACTTATTACAAAAAAGATAGAGAATAATATTTTTGAGGGAATGACATATCAATTTTATATTTTATTATTATTTGACTTTGTATTCCACTTTCAAAATAAATAAAAAAATGTTGTAAATTTAAATGATGTTTAAATGATT
>NC_042494.1:113455497-113457254 GCF_005508785.2 Acyrthosiphon pisum | reverse complement strand
TCCCCTCAAAAATTATTATTCTCTATCTTTTTTGTCATGGGTGACTTTACTCTAAGATTACTTAAACACATAGAAAAAATGATTTTGCGTAAATGCATTTTGTCTAGGTTGCGTGTGAGCCAGAGAGAGAAAATGAATAGTGCGCTGACATCCTCTTAACAAAATTCCCTATAATACAAAAATTTTTGCATGCGCACCCTTATGAAAATGTGTGTGTTAACATTATATTATTGTAGATTTTTAACTTAATAAAAATGTAAAGTAGAATTAATAAACAACTTTGTTATAGGTGTTGTTGAAATTAATGGACTAATATACCTAATGGGTGGTGACAATAGTAATTCAATTTCATATTGCAATCCAAGAAGCGGAGAGTGGAAACAAATGCTTGGAGTATCATTGAATTCTTCAAAACATACTAAAACACAAGCATTTATTATTGATGCAAAAGAAAGTATAGATCCAAAGAACATTTTAGAATATTATTCTAGTAACACTATTCAAGGCCTTACATGCAAATAAAATGTTTTTATGTTTTATTTTTAATTTTAGAAATAAAAATAAATACCATCCGAACTATATAAATAAGCAATAAACTGTAAATGAAAAAGCATTTCATAATAAAATATTATTTTATTTTATTTTTAAGTAATGTATTTTTTATTTAAATAGTTGTGTTATGTTGAAAAATTTGAAGTTGATTATATTTAATTTGTACTTGCTTGTAACAATGACATCATATCACTCTGATCAACACCAGTCACCAAATTATAATTTATAATCTAGTTTTCACTTGATTTTCATAAACAGGAAAAAAGTTACTTCACAAAAATTGCATACTTAGCCTTTTAAAATAGTCTGGAAAATGAAATATGGTATGAAAAACCAAAAATGTCAGGTTGGATGGATTTTGTTTTTATCCCAAATTTATATTTATATAATAGATAACTTTTCTGTGCGACTGTAGTGATTGATACTCGAGTATAGGATTGATTTTGATCTTGTAGAAAGTAATTTAGACTTAAATCATTTTTCAAAGTATCCTAAATATTAGCTGCTAACGTTTTTAGTTTTATCTCATTGCTCATATTATTTGTATTATTTATATTAGTTCCAAAATATTTAAAGTCCGTTACAGTTTGGAATGTATAGTTGTAACATTTAGGTTTGGTAATTTTCTAATTTTCCTATATATTATGACCATGTATTTTGTCTTGGTCAATCTTGTTTTTTCGAAACCCATAGATTTAGCTGCCATGATAAGTTCTGCTGTTTTAATAATGATTTCTACACGTGTACTACCAGTCACCATAATATTGTCTGCATAAGCAGGTACTGAACTTTGCTCCCCAGTAAATTAATTTCTTGACCAACTGGCATAGACCTTTCTCTAATACTAAGTTAAACAAAGTTGGTGCATATCCTTGTCTAAGCCCTAACTAATAAACTACTTGTTCATTGGCGCAACTAGGGGGGTGCACAGGGGACTTGTGTACCCCCAAGTTTAAAATGTGCGCCCCCAAAATATAAAATACTTAATCTATAATATTTTGATTATTTTGAAGTAATAATTATCAATAAATACAAAAAAGTTGTACCTTAGAGTATATTGAGGAACATAATAAGTGATTAATAGTGAGTACTTCACTAATTTACTATTATGTTCCAATCATAGACCTATAAACTAAGTTAATAAAAACTTAGTTTATAGGTCTATGGTTTCAACATTCCCTGCTATACAGTATACAAATAATCTT
>NC_042494.1:113436627-113455270 GCF_005508785.2 Acyrthosiphon pisum | reverse complement strand
TTTCCACAATATTTTTGTCATACGTTTAAGTAGCGTAATTTTTTTTTTTGTCCGATCTTTCTGTTATAGCCTGTATATAGAGTATGGGTCCGGGGGTCTGGGAATTCTTTATAATTTGTGCACCCTCAAAAGTAAAAGTCTAGTTGCGCCTATGTACTTGTCTGAAATTTGATTTTAATAGATTGAAATACTTTAATTTATGTTCTGCTTTGGAAATTGGAATACAAAATTTAAAATGTATGTTTTCGTTAAAAAAAAAAATTTTAAAGTTACGATAAAATATAGTATAAATATAGTTTTTTTTCCAAAAATGTTTAGTTACAACTTAAAATGAAAAGGTTCAAAAACGTTTAGTGTTTTCTCAAATAAAAAGTATCTATTAAGTTAAATGAATCGCAGTGTGTATTGCTGAGACTTATAGAATCAAAAATACTTGGCTGATTTTTAATATTCAAGGAATGTTTAGTGTGGCTTAGATGATAGATTGAAGATTGAACCAGTTATTTTCAAGCCTAAGAAAATTAAAGATTTTTTTAACGTAAGTTAGGATATGATGAGTTAATAAGAAAAAATGTATTTTATTTTGTATAGGTATACCGATACTAGCCACTAGCCTACATTATTTTTACCAACTCAAAATTATATAAGAAGTGTTTATATAGTATTTCGTTGAAGTCATTATTAATAATATATTATTACTTCAGTATTTTACTATTGATAATCAATATCCAATGATATTATATCTACCTACTATACATATGATATTATATTACTTAATAGATAATATTAATCGCCATAAACATTAAACAGAAAACATACAAATTTATAGATACCTACACAGTATGAATATGAGTTTATGACACTAACGCATATAATGTTTGTTTATTATAGGTATTATGAAGTTTTTTATTCTTATCTTGTGCTTTATGCTCTTATGGTGACACTTGTAAATATTATAATAGGTTGTAGAGATATCCTTATCTTATGAATGGCATCATAATATACTAAGTTTAAATGTATATTCTATAGTCTATATCACTAGATAGATAATAATGGCAGTATGTAGGTCGTTGGTAGCTGGTACAACGTCTCTGTCTTGCACCTCGCGCTACTTATCAGCCGGCGCCCGGCACTCCTTATACCAACCGGTGACTATCGTAGTACTCTAGTACTGTCTAGTGCTAACCATCACCATTTCTACCATACTAGTCTCATGATTCGTGTCTACATAGTGCATAATCAATAATAAAAAATAACAGCTCGTCCAGCTAAAAACGTTATTCTAAAGAATTTAATGTTATTATATATTCATATTTTCTTTGTCACATACTATAGTCTATAGGAAGCGAAGTGCCTATACTTCTGTAAAAGCGTGAAGTACCTATCTAGTAGCTATTATTTTGTGCACAAGCAAATCAGTGCGTACTATACATAGCTTTACAAGTAAGTACCTACGTCAATTAATCACAAGTTTTAACCATATGATTATAATATCATTGCTCCCTATATTATAGTTATCCTAATATCCCAGTTGCATGCCGCGTCTATATTATCTATATTAATCACGGTAATTATAATTTATAATCTATACGACTATACCTAATAGCCTGTCAAAATTGTTTTTAAAACTTTTATTTAGTTGCCTACCTTACACAAAAATAAATTAAGTACAAAATATAATTATTTAATTAATATAAATTACCTAATATACCTATTAATATTCAATTAAAATTTCGATTTTGTGCCTTTTTCTGCAAAATTATTAATTATGTAATTTTCAGAAATTCAATTTACGTGATCCATTGTTCAACGTTTATAATACCTATAGATAAAATTTCAATGTCACTTATCTTTCTTCGCACATTGTAGGTAGGTGGCAGGTGCCTACTTGGTATAATTAAAAAAATTGAATGATTTAAAAAAAAATTTTAATGAACATTCCACAGTTGCAATAGTTACAGGAGTGTCAAAAATAGCATATATAGCACACATTGCTTATATTTCAGACGAACATTATTATACTCAAATTCTGCATAGGTAGGTACTCGAGTTTGATGATATATTATAATAGGAGTCAGCACTTAATAGCTTCTATCTGAGGCTCTTTAGAATACCTACGCATAAACATTCAGTTTTTTTTTCTTTATATACAATTTATATTCCTATAAAGATTTATTTTAGGACTGATTCTCATTTATAATATAATTTATAATAATTGTACTTGTACCTATCCTAATAATTACACGTATAGGATTAAATAGAATAATGCCGACTAAAAAAACTTACTTTTTTGGAAATGTTCAGTTTTAAATGGCCCAGTCTTCAAAATAATGGATGAAAATTGTATAATGTGTTTTAAACTGTTACTTATTTTAGAATGTCTGATCAAGAGCCAATGCAAACCAATTTTTGTGCCGAAAAACGTTTTTCATTATCATATGATGCATTAAATACCATGCGAAGGTAATAATTATAACTATACAAGTTCTAATAATACTACTAATAATACTAGGTATGACCTTTCAAAAATAATAATATATCTACCTACATATTTGATTAGCGTTCATCAATAACTATTTTTAAACTAATTTTATATTGGTATTACAATCCTGTTTTTTTCTGTGAACAATTGACTTTCAAAATGTATATGTAATATTATATAACATCAATATAGTTTGGAAATCGATTCTATTAGTTATTATTATAAGCCCCAGGTCTTTGTAGAATTTCTCAGTAGTTTTCAGTTTCAGAAAAACCTGCAAAAATTGTTGTATTATTATTTATTGAAGACAATATACCTACAACTTATAAATAATCAGTGTTGGGTAGTAACGTAACGAAAGTAACGCGTTACTGTAACGGCGTTACTTTGCTTGTAACGCGTTACGTAATTTCATTAGAATTATTTCCAAGTAACGGAAATGTAATGGAAATTACTTTTGAAAAGTAATTTCTATAGAATAACGCGTTACAGTTTCGAATTTGTAAGTACCCACCTTATTGCGAATTGAAAAAAAATATATGTATAATGCGGGTATTTTTCTGTTTACAATCTAATATGTATATACATTTCATTTTAACTCGGCACAATTCAGTTTTCAATGGTTTTGATATTTGAAATGTTTAATTGCGCCGTAAATCACAAGAACAGTTAATTAAATGCATTATTACTTTAAATAGGTTTCCTATGAATATAGCTTGTGTGGACGACTAAATTTTATATGGTCCTATTAACTATACAGGTTTTATAAAGAATAAACGTGTACAGCTAAATAATATATTATTATTATAAATGTGTTGTTATGAAGACACAGTACTACAGTAGTGCAGTGGCGCACCCAGAAGGGTTTTGGGTATAATTATAAATATTAAATACGTAGGTAATATAACGAGGTTAGTAGATGGGTACGTGGTAATAAAAAAAAAAAAAAATGATTATTTAAAAATTAGTGGTAGGTAATTGTTTACTTGTGTAGTTGTATGTAAGGAAAGTAAGAAAATGTTTAAGCCCCTACAAACAAAGAACCTGGGTACACGCCTGCAATAGTGTATTAGGGAGGGCGGAGGTGGTATGCCATGGTGTAGGTATCGTTATTTACTCACTTCTCTTTTTTTAGTGTAGGTACACCTGTAGCTCCGCTAAAATAGGTAGGTTTTCATTAATTTTACTATGATACGCGGTGACTTAAGCCTTAAGGGTGTCGGTGCCGGTGCGTTTTTTGGTACAAAATATGTCTTACTGCAGGAAATACTCTCACGACCTGTAAAATTGTCGGATTTCGTTAATTTTTTTTTTATCTTAAAGTAGAGAACATTTTGTAGGTCGGATCAAAGCCCGATTTTGAGAACTATAAATATAGAAACTAGTATATGCATTTGAAAAATGCATAATATTTGTCCTTTTTCAAACATATTTTTCTACTACTATTCAAAGTAAAATAAAAAATCGAGCTTTGAATCCGACCTGTAGAAACTTCTCATCTTTTAGATAAAAAAGATTAACGAAATCTGACAATTGTGTAGGGCGTGAGAGTTTTTCCCGTGAAAACCCGTCATTTTCGTTGATATAATACACCGTATCGACCTTGTGTAAATAAGTATCGATAATTATATCTAAATAAATATAAAATATAATATTCAAATAGCATATATAAATTTTGAAAATTGGAAATACTGGCACCGACACCCTTAAGGGACATATCTAGTCAACAATTAATATGTTAATTATAAAACGAGTCACAGAAAAAAGGCGTTTGTATAAAAACTAAAAACGAATGAATCGATTTCCTTAGTATTTGTACTAAAAATGAAATATAATGCTGTAAATATAAAACAGAATAAAAGTAATAGTTTAATAGAGTTAAACACCAAAATACGGTATAGCACAATTTATTATGGAACAAATAACAATAAAATTATAAAAATAATGCTATTGCCTATTGGTGGTCCTGGGTAAACGCCTTTTCAATTCTAAATACTTTAGCGCGAGACTACATCTCTGATCACAAAAACATACTACCTATATTATGTGCAACTGCTGACTAGACGTCTTTAATAAGATTTGAATATGCCAAGATATGGTCAGCATATTTTTTTAATTTATGATAGGTATATCATTATTCATTAGTTTTAAATAGTATTATTACGTACGTAACTATGTATTTATTATATAATATTCTATTCATTAACACATTATAATTACTTTTAGAAACAGTCAGTTTTGCGATGTGACATTTGTAGTTGGAGAAAAAAAAATAGCAGCTCACAAAGTTATTCTGGCTTCTCACAGTAATTATTTTGATAAAATGTTTACTGGAAATTTCAAAGATACTAATTTGTTGGAGTTAAAAAATGTAGAGATCACTCCTAATTCACTTGAGCTATTATTGGATTTTCTATATACATCACAATTAACAATAAATGATTCTAACGTGCAGGTAATTTATGTAGTAATATTAGAATAATATATTATGTTGGTTGTACAACTAACTTACTTTAAATATTTTGTATAAAACGTATACATTTATTATGTTTATTATAGGTATAGGTAATTAATACCTACCTAATGTGTTTTACAAAACAATTATTTTTTTTTTTTTAATTGAACTAACATTTAAAGTTTAAAGTTTAAACAATAGGTAAATTTTATGTGGTTTGATTGACGGGAGGGAGCACCCCGACAAGCAATTGAACTTATTTTAAACATCACAATTTCTATTTAGTTCTTATAGCCAGCCTATAGGTACAGATAACAAAATGTTTATAATTTTAATATTAGGATTTATTGATGGCATCAAATTTTTTATTGCTCAATGATGTGAAAAAGGAATGTTTAAATTATATAGAACAAACAATTGATATTGAAAACTATATGACAATAAAATGTGTTGCCGATAAAAATAAAATAAGAGAACTGCATGAACTATTTTTGTCATATATACTAAAAAATTATAAGTAAGTTTATTTTTAATCTTATTTTATTAATCATTTTAAGTTACTATGATTAAAAGTGTATATTTTGTGTTGATTTTATTTTACTTTTAAACCTAATAATATATTTTGTTACAATGTGTAACATAACACATGATATAAAAGTATAGTATGTATTGTTAACTTCTCCAGGGGAAATAATGTCAAAAATCCAACCGCCGGACCGGGAATCGAACCCGAGTCTCTCGCTTGTCGGGCGATTGCTCTAACACTGAGCTACCCGACTGCATAGACGCTATCACCCCCAGTTAACGGGAGTTTACAGTATGGTTACAGAATTTCACTTTTCAGGCACCTATAATAATTGAATAATTAACGAACATTGTTGATATTAGTCTTATTACATATTTTATTCAAAGACAATTTTGTTTTCTTACTGTCTTGGTACTAATATTAAGTATATAATTATTATAATATAGGTACTTCTAAACCTTATGTTTTAATCAATTTGTTTAAAACTAAAATATAATACCTATTACCTAAGTAACTTAAATCTATATCAACTTATGTCACAGACCACACTACCACACTGTATATTTTCAGTACCTAGCAGATATGATATGTCTTCCATAAAGGGAAGGGAACATCCTTTTGGTCCAAAAATTTAAAATTCTACTTTTAACTATTTACCCACTTAGGCCTATACCGACATCATTATCAGAAAAATTGAAAGATGTCAGTCAATCAGTGTGACCACTGACCGCTTAATGTGATACCATAATTTACAAGACCAACAAGTCATTATTATTTATAGGTAGTTTATACAGGGGCGTCATTTGGGGGGGGGGGCAGGGTGTGCAATGGCACCACTAACTTAAAAAATGTTAACAATTGGCCTGCCATTAATACTCCAATGCGCCGTCATAATTAACTTAATATACATGTTTTCATATATAGGTAATATAAAATATATATTTTTTAAGTTTTTGTATATGTACAGTAATGACATTAGCTGGTTGCTTTAACTGCTTATAAGCTTTTAATTCTTTGAATTGCTAGCTATTTAAAAGTTGCATTAGTCGTTATGAGTTTCAATTAGAATTATAAAAGGGAAGGAAAGAATATTTACATAGGTTTGCATAGGTTTCCTACATTTATATATATATAAATATATGTTTTTTTTAATGGCCTGGTGCAATGTCAAAATTGGCCTGCCTAAAAGTTTGCACACCCAGAAAAAAAACTGAAATGACGCCCCTGAGTTTATAAGCTCTATAGGGGGAGCCATGCCCACTATGACCCCCTAAACACCATGTGCCCACGCCTGGTGTCTTTATTCAACATAACTACTTCAATCAGCATTCTTATTAATTTTTGGATTACATTCTATTATCTAGGGATATTGTTAAATCAAATACATTTTTATCATTTTCGTTTGAACTGATGATGGAACTTATTCAGAGTGATGACTTGTGTGCAGAAGAAGAAGAGGTATGCAAATTTACTTAAATTTTTATATCAGAAAAATTTTAGAGAATTTAGAGAGAGAAAACAAATAGTGCGCATCCTTTAAATAGTAAAATAATTGCTCCAATAGTAACAATATCATAAAATATACTTTGTAATATTGGCTGTCCATCTCACTCAGAATCGTTTTTCGTACACAATGATTTTTTGTCATTGAGGTCAATTTTAGGTGAGACCTAATGTATAGCTGAGCAACACCCACTTTGTTTTTCAATTTATTTATTTATATACAATTTACATTTCAAACTGTTTACTTATGATAGGTTACATGAACAATTAATAGTGGGCTGATGGTCCCCTAAACATGATTTAGTGGCCCTTGATTGGTTCATTATATTTTAGTGAATCTTTAAATTAATTCATTTTTTATGAAACCCGACATTACTTACACTATTTTGTTACTTACCTACATATTATCTGTTTATACCTTGCATTCATTGTAATAAAACTATAGATATAATGTGGGGCACAAGCGCTTTATTGAATTGTAATTTATGAAATATCTAATTTTTACTCGTCACTTTATAATTATACTATTCAGTTATTCTGAATAGGTACACAGAGAGAAAACAAATAGGGCGCTAACATCCTCTAAAACATTCAATTATTATTTATTTGTCTCGATAAATAAATATTTTATGTTTTTTTACAAAATGTTAAATGCTATTTTATACTTTCCACATTGTTTTATTTTTAAATATTATTTTCAAGGTTTATGAATCTACAATGATGTGGTTGAAACACGATCTAAAAGAACGTTTAAAATACTTGCCAGAGTTAATTAAGTCCATTCGGTTTAGTCTAATGTCAGTTGATTATTTGGATAGTACTGTTCAAGAAGAGGATCTCATTCAATCTGATAATACATGTAAATACAATCATATACTACGTAATAACATTTTTATATTTTGACTTAGAATATTGAGTTCCTCAGTAAAAAATAATTAACAACCAAAAAAGGTTTAAATCACACTACCTTCAAATATTTCAAAAATCATAAACGCAAGTAAATTTATAATATAAGTTATAACACCATTGTCAAAAGGTTATTGGAAAAATGTATAGGCATACTGATATGTGATAACACCCAATACAAGCCCGGATTAAGACATTTTGAGGCCCAGGGGCCAAAGTTTTAAATGAGGCCCCTTTACGAAAAAAAAAATATTAATGTATATAATGTGTTCCAGGGTGAAATGACCAGTTGACGTCATATGAAAGTATACCAAAAATTATGAAGATTGGGTCTAAATTTTTTAATTTTTTAAGTTATGGGCAATTAACTTTTTTATCAAAACCATACATATCATGCATTTGTTTATGTATCTTCAAAAATGTTCAACATTTTAATATAATTTTTTTTATTTTAAAGCTATTTAATTGTCCTATCAACACTTCGATATACGCAATTGAACTAGAAATGCACCAATTATTTTTATTAAATTAAAAAATTAGAAAAAAGTTGGCAAAAATTAGCATTTTTAAAAAGAAATCGTGTATTATTCCAAATAATATTACTTAGTTTGGGTTTTTTGTTTTTTTGTATTATTCTACTTAATTATACTGAATAATAACTAGAATACCTTGAAAGTTTGGTTTTCATAATATATTCCTGTTAATCGTCACAATTTTAGTTTCCCTAGGATTGAGTCGGTTAATTGGTCGTCAATCGTTTGATTTTATAATATTCGGTAAATTTTAGTTGTCACAGTACAAAAAAAACCAAATCTCATAGTTTTATATTCATAAATTATTTGGAATAATGCACAATTTCCTTCTAAAAATACTCATTTTTGCCAACTCTTTTCTCTTTTTTTAATTTAATAAAAATAATTAGCACATTTTTGGTTTAATTTCGTAGGTATGTCAGTTGATGTAATTGTACTTTGTAATATTTACAGTGGTGCATTTAGACATTAAGTGGCCGGGGACAGCATTTTACTAACGTCCCCCTTCAACATTTAATATTTAAATTGCCTGTAAACAGATAAAAACAAGTCAAAATATATTGAATTCATAAAATAAACATATGATATAAAACGCAAGTGTCTACGGTTATTCGTTTAGGACAAATAAATACCTTTAAAATAAAAATAAATATAAGTCAAAATATTAAAAAGTTTTGAAGATACATAAACAAATGCGTGATACGCATGGTTTTGATGAGAAAAAAGTTAATTGCCCATAACTAAAAAAAATAAAAAAGTTAAATTCAATCTCTAAAGAGTATTTCTTCATCATTTTTGGTATACTTTCATATGACGTTAGTCGGTCACTTCACCCTGGAACACATTGTATATTATTTAATATTAGGTACATGTTCTAATAAATATAATATATAGATATTAGGTATATAGCAAAAAATAATGAATAATGTATCACTTTATTTATAAATTATAATTTACAAGCTTTTTTCCTAGGTAAATCGTCGATTTTTTTTTTTTTGTGATTTATGCAGCGTTATATAGCATATAACGAAAAAAGGAATGGAGAAATCAGAGGCCCCTAAATAAATTCTAACTTCGAGGCCCGGGGGCCATGGCCCCCCCTGCCCCCCTTAATCCAGGCTTGGCAATTTGCGTGAATTTTGCATGTATCTGAAAAGTTTAAATATTTTGAAGATCCATAATTAAAATATGTTAGCTTAAAATATTTATATATATAAAATATTGATACATATTATCATTTTGATACATATTATTTATACATATTTGTACTATATCAACCCATCATCAACCATTCCCTGCCTAGAATATGTAAAATTTTCTTTCTCAAAACATATTCTACATCCTAAAGTTCTGCGTCTATGACTGGTGCATGTGCACTGCAACCTCTATCGGTTGTTTATTTTTTAAATTTATATTTAAAAATATTTATATCTTTAGGTATGCGTTATTTATTGCATGCCTATAAGATCCACCGGAATATAAAGACAATGGATAATGATTCAGTGTTCACTTGCAATAATACACGTCGAAAATTCAACGAGGTAAAATATAAAAACCTTCTGTTAAATATTTATTAAATATATTTAATATCATTAATTCATTTAAAAAACATGTTTTCAACATAAATATGTTTTTGGCCTGGGTACCTTCAGATATTTTCATTTTCTAACAGATTTTGCGTAACGCTTTGTTTATCACCGTAAAAACGAATAAAATGAAAAATTATCTAATTCCTACTAGGTATTAATGGTTAATTATCTGTACTAATATTATAAAGCTGAAAAATTTGGTTGATTGAACGCGCTAATCTCAAGAACTACTGGTTCGAATTGAAAAATTTTTGTGTTGGATAGTATATATTATTATAATATATAATAGAGATATAGGTACTCAAAAAAAAATAATCGTAGATACTCAAAATTTCCTATAGGTACACCAAAACATTTGTATAGGTACCTGGTACATGATTATTAACGAAAATAATTTATAGTGTATTTTTCTAACATAGAAATAGTGTTGCATATGTATTTAGTCTTGATGCGGTGTCCAACTAAAGTGGAAACGACGATTTAAAAAAATGAAATTGATAAAAACTTTGCAGTGCGTATTTCCGGGGGGGTGGTGGTCAAGGGGATCAACCCCCCCTCCATAGGCTGTACATAATATGTAAAATTTTTCGGAATCATAACTTAAAGCCTCTACCTTTAAATGTGGGGCTACTGAACTACTAAAATCATACCCCCCCCCCCCCCATGACAAAAACCTAAATATGTCACTGCAACTGTCAGGCCATGCTCTTTTAAGTATTGAAAAGATTTTTCTCAAGTGGTTTAAAAATGTATGACAGTGAAATATCAAAAATTTTAAAAATGATGAATAACATTATTTAAGTGCATTTGCATAATGCATCTTATTATGACATTAATTCTAAGTTTATTAGTATAATCTAATTAATATAACATAATATAATTAAATAATTTTACTGTATTATATTATTTATTTTTAAATACAAGTACCTATAACCTAAATATATCTAAAATCTAAATTAAACAGGTAACAGGCATTACTAAGTATAGGCACAGGGCCTCCACATTCCTAAATCTAGTCATGTGGTGCTGTGTCTGTACATAATTATAAATAATTAAAAATGCCCAAATTCATATAGTGATAAAATTTGTAAATATTACATTTTATCAGTTTCAATATTAATATTCAACTAATAAAACGGTAAGCGGTATCAAATATCAAATATTTATACAAAATATATGTCTCTCAGTTGTTATATTTGTAATAAAAAAAAAAATATTTCAGTTACAAGGAAACTATTTTTTTGTCACGCCTGCACCGAAAGTTTGGTTTTCGACCACGTTTGAAGCGTTCGAAAGCAACCTTTTTCCGTCCAGCGGACGGAAAAGAGGAAATCCCCAAAAGTGCCGGCCGCCGGGCGCGCATCCCCTGAACAACCAGAAACTTAAATGTATACCTACCACGGTCCTTCCAAAACATAAACTTTTGGTTACATCTTAAATTTATAGTATAACCTCCTTGCATGACGCATTAACATTTAAACATATTTTGTAGAATAGTCTATAATTGTTGCATAGATCCCTGCATAACCTTTTCCATGAACGCAGGGGCGTGCAAAAAAATAGTATGTGTGGCTCGCGCGGGAAGGCCATTTCCCGCCCTTGCCGCACAATATACTATTTTATAATAATAATTTTCAAAATAAAGGACTGTGTAGGTAGGTATAGGTAGGTACTCAATATCAACCTTATTTTTTTTTTTAAATATTGATGTCCCAGAAAAATGTCCACTCTACCTATTGGTACTATAAAGTCGTAATAATTGTTTTGAAATAATAAATGTGGTTAACTACTAACGAGTCAGTGTTTTGTTAGTTGTTTGTAATTGTATTAAAGTGATATCAACCAAAATAAAATAACACAATTAAAAATTATAATTTTTATATTGTTTTAATCTATTCCAATCATTATATTTTATTTAATTCAAATTTTATTTTTATTTTCAGAAATCACAGTCTAATAATCTAGGAATTGAAGCTTTTAAAGTTAACATTTCATCTCACAACAATTTTAAGTAAGTCATTTACTTTAAAATTATATTTTAAAATATTTACAAAACAACATTTTCTATTTATGGCATTTTGTGCCATTATCGTACCCACCGTCTATGGATGTGGCATAATATCGTATATTACATTATAATATAATGTATTATTATATCATAGTAGTTTTTAATTTCATAATAAGAAGAAAACATTGTTGTCAAACATTTGTTTAATATCCAATATTCATACATAAAATAGATTCTGATCGAGTTTTTTTTCCTAATGTCCTATAGACATGTATAACTATACAAGGGTGAAACGGTCTTTAATCAAACCTAACTTTTGAACTTGATATTAGTCAATTCACTCTAATATTAAAATAAAAAACATTAATTTGGATCTCTTGAACGAGTATGAATATCCTGAAATGTATTATATTATTTATATTAGTCTATCATTTATGATGTAGGTATGTTTGTAAGACATCTGAAATTATGTAAATTGTATCTGCGGACTGAAGTACATATATATTACTCGTTAAATTTAAATTAAAATGTTACTCTTTTGTAAATAGTATAATTAAAAAATTCGATCAGGGAATGAACATGTTAATTATTGTTTTAATGCTTATACATACAAATATAAGATATAACTTCAGTATATTAATATATAACTAATATTTGTATAAAATATTAGCTACACGGACTACATGTAATATTAAATTATTATTTTTAATAAAATAAGTAATATGAATTAAAAACTAAAAATTGAAAATTCGAGAAAACTTTCAATGTTAAGAAAATATCATGTCAACATATTATTGTAATATTCCAATCTGTTTTCCGCATCACTAAATCAACTGATACAATAATTGATTAAAAAAAAACTATAATATGTAATAACTAATAACATGTAGGTGATATATTTTATTGGGCAATACCCTATTTGAACAAAATTGTACTTTTCCCTTTTCGGGTGATTCACTTTTCGGCCAAATCAAAAAGAATATTTACTTTATGTTATACATTTAGAAATGTATTAGAATTTAGAATCTATATAATTTTTCTCATTAATTATTTTTTTTATATTTAAACAATGGTGGTAATACTAATTAGATACATAAATAGATACAATATATATTTTGTAATGATTTTCTATACAGAGTGTAACAGGAAAACCTGACAGATGAAATAACTTTTGTTCTAATCAATATTTTTAAATTTTTATTTATATATCATTTATACTTTATAGTCACGTACGTTACACGTATATCTAATATAAAAAAATTATTTTTATTTTTAATAAGTACCGAAAATTAAAGTTTTTTGGAAAAATTCAAAATAGCCAATTTATAAATCTGACTATAAGAATAATTTTAACGGTGAAACATTTATCTAAGTCAAGTAGTTTATTTTTTAAAATATCAATATTTTTTTGAGTAAGTTAATTTGGAACGTACCTAATAACTTTTTTCAAAATATTTTTTTTTGTAAATTTTGTCATAACTTTAGATTCTGAGCGGAGCGAGGAAGCCATTGGTTTTACAATGGTGGTTTTTTTTTTTTTTTTTTTTTTTTTTTTTTAATATCCTGTATACAAAATTTCTACCAGAAGGAGTGCTTCGATTTCAATATATAGTATCTTATCTATTAGCAAATTGGATCAAGATGGTACTTTAGAGAGTCAGGGGCGTGCTCAGAAAATGAATGTGGCGGGGGGGGGGGGGGGGCGGTTTTCAAGTAAAATTGATGGAGTTAGTCTTTTACCTGACGACCATTTTTTTTTAACCAACAAAAAATTCAATTTATAGATTTAAATATTTATATTTATACTAATATACAATATACATTCAAAAATTAAAGAACAAAATCTAGTTTTCTTGATTTTTTGCTCAATTTATTTAAACCTCTTCTGCTGTTAATGGAATTTCTTTAAGAACAGCTAACATAGCTAAGCCATTAAGTCGAGTCTAAAACCAAAAATATGTTAAAAAAATTGATATAAATTTTTATTTTAATATCCAGAAAATACCTCATTGTGTTTCGTAGATAAGATTTCAATCTTTTGAGACAAGAAAAAGTTCTCTCGGGGTTGGATGTTGAAACAGGTAAAGTGCATAGTATTTTTAATAGAAAATGTATATTGGGAAATATTTCTTTATCACACTGTCTCAACTAGTGATGGGTAAATATATTTTTGGTAAATTCCATAGTTATTTACCCGATATTTAAAATAAATACCCGGTAATTTGGGTAATTACTTCAAACAAAAAATATTCAATAAAATTTTTTTCATCAACGTACAAATGTTAAAAGTGTGATGATCCAAGCCAAAATACCCATATTTAATTAAATACATTTTAAGTGGAAAGTTGGCTACATATTTTTTTCAAAATATCATATTATTATTAATAAAAACAAAATATTTTGACGTGACAACGTCTTATAATATTTGATGGAGCCGGCTGCACGCACGAAAAAACATGACTCATGCGTCGTTACCTCGCTGTGAGGCGTTCCATTCGCGTAGGCCATGATATAATATTTATTATATCATGGCGTAGGCTACCCAACATCGGTCGTCACGCGCGTAGAGGCGACCGTCGGGCGGAGTGGGGTGGCAATTCGTACGGTGTGCTGCCAACACACACGGTCGTCGTCGGCCGATTCTTATTACCGGATTTATATTCTCTTCGGTATTAAAATACCCAAAATATGATACTAATATTCTCTAAAACACATTCAAATATTCTCATTATATTCTCTCAAAACACTCCCTTTCATTTCCTACTTTTCCTATCATAGTCCTATTCTCAACAGAATAACACAAATTGTAAGAAGTTAAATATCACACATGTTTAAAAGTTGTAAAACAATTGCTCAACGCACATTCATACTCGTAAAAACTATTAAATTGTAAAAAAGAAAAAAATTGACATAATTTATTGTATTTATGCGTACAAATAAATGTAACTTGATCAATTCCATTGTGATTTCCATTTACCTCCTTCTCTATATACATACAAATCTATTAAACAAATGAAATTAAAATTTTCTTTTGAAAAATGCTACCATTCCTTCAGTATTTTCTTAACACGTTGTCACGTTCAACTATCGTCAGTAAACCGATTTTACAGAAAACCGATTTTTTTTTAAACTAGAAAAAATAAAATTTTCATAAGCTTACTGTTGTTATATTATCTAAAAGAAAATATAAAATAATTTTTTTTAAAAAAACAAAAATATTAATTGAATAATGAAAATCTATATTCTATATTCTACATTTCGCGGACATTAGACGGTTATAATATATAAACCACGATTTAAGATAAAATAGTATAGCCATATTTAAAAAAAAAAAATACCCAATTTTTCAAAGATAAATATGACGTGGGTATAAATACCCGGTATTTACCCAAAATATATTTCTTACCCGTTGAGTATTTACCCACAGCCCATCACTAGTCTCAACGCTTCTAAACAATTTTTTGGATATTTTACATGCTTATTAAGTTTGGTATATATATATAGTTTAGCTTTAAGCTTTTAACTGTTAGCTTGTCGTTATCGAGGTAAAATTCAACAAGTTCATCAAAGTTTTCTGAATAAGTTCCAGAAAATAAACACTGAAAGCCTAAAAAACAAATTTATATTTTTAGTACCAATTAAAAGTATATTAAAAGTATCGGCAACTGCGGGGCAGTGTACTGTGTAACTACATATTCGAAGTTGGAAGCATTTAACGATAAAATACGAATTGGGAAATTTTATGATAATATAATTCGACAAGTACATTATAAAGATGCATTATTTGTAATATAATAAAAAATAAAAATAATACGGTCAATGGGGGGGAGGGCGTTGAATCCCAAGACCCCCCCGTGAGCTCGCCCCTGTAGAGAAGTCATTTTTCGATTTTCTCAATAGTTATTTAATGGCATGTGAAACACCAACGAAAAATTACAAAAAAACGGTAAAAATGGGATTTTAATTTCTAACGCTTTGTTTATCACCATAGAAACGAATAAAAAATTATAATATTATAATATTAATTCAACTTACATGATAAAATAAATAATAATAATATAAAATATCCACACTGACAAACCGTCTCCGCTCAGAATCGTTTTTCTTATACAATGATATTATATCATTGAATTCAAGTCTAATATAATCCATTATACAATGACCCACTTGTAATCTACTGTACAGCAGAGCGACATCAACTTATCTGATTTTGTTATATTATTCCTGGTACACTCAATATTTATGTTTAGCATAAAATACCTAAATGGACAAAATATGAGCATGCTAGAAGGTATTGAAAAATAGTTATTGACAAAAACTACATAATATCATTTATATTTTTAAATTAACTATACATATTTTATACCACTATTATATTTTCAATCATTTTCGGATGTACCTATAATAGAAAGTAAATATTTAACTTTTTAGTTTGGTTGAAAAGGGAAGGATTTTGGTCGAAAACGGCGATCCCAATTTTATCAACCATTTACCTGTATAAATTATATTTTCTTAATAACAATACCCTTTATTTAGGATTTTTATAGATTCACCAGAATTTATGTCATTAAAATTTGAACAGATGATGGAATTAATTAAAAGCGATGATTTATGTGCTGAAGAATTACAAGTAGGTATATTTAAAGAAAATAATAATAGTTTTCAATAGTACTTCCCTACCCCGTTACCTAAATTTTATTTATGATGCCGTTTCAACTGCAATGGTGTATCATATTATAATATAAGATACTTAGTTATTATTCTAACTAGGTAGGCTAAAAAGTCGGAAAGTAAATAACCCTCTGCTATAACCCTCATTAGTGGTGTATAGACTGCCGAGCGAACCTATCTCTGTCAATAGTCAATGACGTATTAATTTTGTGTATACCTATTAAAATATAATAATATACTTCATATACTTACCTGGCTACCGACGTAAAAATGGCAAGTATCCACAAAGATTTTTCAATTATAATAAAATAACCAAAACTATTTTAAAATATTATTTTTTTTATTATAGAAGATAACTCCTTAGTTTTTATTAATAGGATGTCCGCGCAATATTTGTTTTCTTTCACTGACCCATGCGCAACATAGACAAAACGCATTTGCGCAGAATTGTTTTTTCTATGTTTTTAAGTTATCTTAGAGTAAAACCACCCATTACAAAAAAGATAGAAAATAATATTTTTGAGGGAATGACTTATCGATTTGTCTAAATATTGTTTCAAAATAATTTAAACATCATTTAAATTTACTACATTTATTTCTTTATTTTGACAGTTGAATACAAAGTCAAATAACAATAAAATATAAAATCGATATGTCATTCCCTCTAAAATATTATTCTCTATCTTTTTTCGATGTTTGATTTTACTCTAAGATTACTTAAAAACATAGAAAAAATGATTTTGCATAATTAGTTTTGTTTATGTTGCGCGTGGGCTAGAGAGAGAGAAAACAAATAGTGCGCTGACATCCTCTTAAGATGACGTGACTCTCGTTAATTATTAGCATTTTAAAATATTAATGTTTTACATAACTCACTTAAAACTTAAAATATTGTAAAACACCAACTAGAGAACACAGATAATGTTGTTACTTAAGAGTTTCATAATAGGTCAATTCATTCTAATATCAAAACTGGCAACACCTTGTTAGCGAATTAATATCTAGGCTACTATCCAACGAAAGGACTATGATGTCAGGATAAAATAAATAAACAAATTCGACTTTATATTTACGGACTAGGTAATCTTTAATGTAAACGACAAACGCAAAAGAAAAATAGGAAAAACACATAGGTCGCACACAGCAGACCTGAGGCGTAGGTCGCAACGGGCAGACTAAAAACACTAGGACCACCATGTCCTCCCTACAGTTGCATCAGGACCCAGTGTTGCCAACATTCGGCCTTCCTGATGTAAGGGCCGCCCTCGGGCCTTAAGTTACAATACAATTTTAACAATGCTGGTATTTAGAATTTACACAAAATAATTATACAAAACAATACACAAAAAAAAACAAAATAATTAATACAAAATATAGTAGCCGTTAGTCAGACTACAAAACTGTCTATTGTTAACTTAGTAGTGTTAACATTTTACTTAGCTACATAATCTCTCAAGTACCCCGGTGCCTTTCTCTCCCGCTGGCCCCTAACCACAACTAGATTCTTTGTTGCTGGCGTTATTGGTTCTGGTATCTTACTGTCTTCTTGGTCGTTGATGGTTGGTCTCTCCCCTGCTTCACCATCACCAGTAGGAGTCCCCTCGAAGCTGTCTATAACGCTTAATTCATCTGTCTCATCTTCTTGATCAAGGATCTTCCAGGATTTGAGTTGTGAAATATGCGCTGTGGTAGCATATGAGGTTTGGCCTTCAGGAGTTACCTCGGCCACTCGATACGTATCCCCTGGTAACTTTTGTATGACTTGCAATGGCTTCTCTCTGTATTTTGCTTGCAGTTTGGTAGGCTGTCCTGTGGTTGGTGCCTTCAGCATTACTACCATTTCGCCCAAGTCCAGGGTAACACCTGGAATGTGTTTGCGGTTAAATACTCGAACCATTGCTTTTTGTCCCTCCAATATATTGTCGCTTGCTTCGCCTTGCACAATCCGTTGGTTCCCTCCAATCATTCTT
>NC_042494.1:113410842-113432811 GCF_005508785.2 Acyrthosiphon pisum | reverse complement strand
TCCGTAAGATAACAGGTAAAACAAGATCTGGAAAAAACCAACTAATATATCTCAAGTAATACTTCCACAGACTTATGATAAACCTAACCCTATGAACTCAGAAAAAAAAAAGATCTCATAAGTTTATTACCATTGATCAGACCAATATACCACATTTTTTACCATGAACTAAGGACTAAGACCAAAAAAATACCTTTAAATAATGATAATTCATCAGATTATGAAGAGGTTTTACTAGGTAATAGTTATTAAATAAAATGGTGTTAGGTTTTATTACTGTTAGCGAATTAATATCTAGGCTATTATTCAACGAAAAGTTTATGATGTCAGGATAAGATAAATAAACAAATTCAACTTTATAGTTATGCACTAGGTAATCTTTAATGTAACAACTTGAATAAACGACAAACGTAAAAAAATAGAAAACACATAGGCCGCACACAGCAGACCTGAGGAGTAGGCCGCAACAGGCAGACTGACTCACTAGGACAACCATGCCCTCCCTACAGTGGCATCAGGACCCAGTGTTGCCAACATTCGGCCTTCCTAATGTAAGGGCCGCCCTCGGGCCTTAAGTTACAATACAATTCTAACTACATTAATGTTTGAAATTATATAAAACAATTCTGACAAAGCTAGCATTTAGAATTTATACAAAATAATTTTAACAGTGCTAATATTTAAAATTTACACAAAACAATTTTAGCAATGCCAGTATTTAAAATTTACACAAAACAATTTTAACAATGCTAGTATTTAGAATTTATACAAAATAATTTTAACAGTGCTAATATTTAAAATTTACACAAAACAATACACAAAAAAAGAATAATTAATACAAAATATAGAAGCCGTTAGTCAGACTACAAAACTGTCTATTGTTAACTTAGTAGTGTTAACATTTTACTTAGCTACATAATCTCTCAAGTACCCCGGTGCCTTTCTCTCCCGCTGGCCCCTAACCACAACTGGATTCTCTGTTGCTGGTGTTATTGGTTCTGGTATCTTACTTTCTTCTTGGTCATTGATGGTTGGTCTCTCCCCTGATTCACCATCACCAGTAGGAGTCCCCTCGAAGCTGTCTATAACGCTGAGTTCATCTGTCTCATCTTCTTGATCAAGGATCTTCCAGGATTTGAGTTGTGAAATATGCGCTGTGGTAGCATATGAGGTTTGGCCTTCAGGAGTTACCTCGGCCACTCGATACGTATCTCCTGGTAACTTTTGTATGACTTGTAATGGCTTTTCTCTGTATTTTGCTTGCAGTTTGGTAGGCTGTCCTGTGGTTGGTGCCTTCAGCATCACTACCATTTCGCCCAAGTCCAGGCTAACACCTGGAATGTGTTTGCGGTTAAATACTCAAACCATTGCTTTTTGTCCCTCCAGTATATTGTCGCTTGCTTCGCCTTGCACCTCCGTTGGTTCCCTCCAATCATTCTTGTTCTGGGATAATGAGCCTAGTATCCCTTGGTGGAAACGTGGTTGATATCCGTGTAAGGCTGCAAATGGCGTCTTCTTTGTGGTTTTATTCTCTGCTGCGTTCAGCATGCGTTCAACCTCGTTTACCTTAGCGTCCCAACGCCGTTGGTCATCTGTGGACATACTAAGCAGCGTAACTATGGTTCGGTTCGCACGTTCCACTTGCCCGTTTGCCTGTGGGTGCCTGGTGGAATTGAGTATGTGTTCTATGTTGTGTACTGCACAGAACTGCTCAAATGGTCGTGAGGTAAAACAGGACCCCCGATCTGAAATAATCCGGTCTGGTATACCTCTGGTTTCAATAAATTTGGTCATGATCCGCACTAGTGACCTAGTATCAGTGGTCTTACATGGATACAAGTGTACATACTTAGTGAGACTATCAACTATCACAAGTAGATACCGATTTTGTTGTGTGGATGTCTCAAAGGGACCGAGATGATCCACATTGATGACCTGGAAAGGTCTCTTCCCGGGCGGTATTGGGTGTAGCATGCCCTGCTGTTTTCCGGAAGGTTTCTTATGCGTCAAACATTCCAAACACATTCTGATGTGTTGACGTACATAACGGCGCAATTGGGAGAACCAAAAGTCTTTACTGATTTTTGCCACTGTCCGATCCAGTGCAAAATGCCCTCCATAGTCATGTGCAGCTATGACGATTCCTTTGCGCATTGGCTTTGGAATCACTAGTAGTAGTCGTCCATCATACCTGCGGTGGAGCATACCATTAATTACTTCATAATGTTTTAAGTCACCTGATACCTGTTTTGTTTTTGGTCCTATTTGCTCGAGCTGATGTATTTGTTCTCTGGTCACCGGGTCGCCTTGCTGCATGAACCTGACTCTGTCATGAACCGACATGGCGACGAAAACACATGCACGTTGAGCGAGTTCAGCATCAACTGATTCCGTCACTGTATCGTCGTCAGCGACCGCACGACTAAGTGCATCCACATGTGCCATTTTTGATCCTGGGCGGTACTTTATATCAAAGTCATACTCTTGTAGAACTTCATACCATCGTGCTATTTGTGGTTTTGTTGACTTGTGGAGGTTCAAATATGTCAAAGCTTGGCAGTCTGTCACCACAGTAAAACGTGTACCTATCAGGTACGGGCGCAACCGACTTATCGTCCAGATGATTGCGTACAATTCTAAGCGAGACGAGTGGTACCGTGACTCAGCATCAGTTGTCTTCTTGCTGACAGCATACACCATGTGTAGATCAGCGATCTTGGTTCCTTGCAGCAGTATCCCTGACAGTGCTTTACTGCTAGCATCCGTATGTACCTCTGTGATCGCTGCAGACGGGTCATACATACGTACTACTGGTTCTGAACTCAGTGCTTTCTTCAGGTTTTCAAAGGCAGTTACCTGACTTGGCCCCCACTGGTACGGCACATCCTTACCAGTCAGTCGCGTCAATGGTTCCGCCATTGTGGCATAGTTTACAATAAATCTTCTGAAGTAACCAGACAGACCAAGGAAGCGTCGTATTTCATGTGCATCATTGGGTACAGGGAAATTCACAATCGCTTCTACTTTACGACCAGGCTTTACCACGCCTTTTGAGATCCGGTATCCCAAGTAGTCCAACTGCTCTGCACCAAAATTACATTTGGCCGGTTTCAAGGTGAGCCGCGCTTTCACTAGTGCCTCAAGTACTTTCGGTAGGTCACGCATCATATCCTCCCAGCTAGCTGAGGGTATGATAATATCATCCAAATAGGTATTTATTACACCTGTCTCCTTCAGGTCCTTGAATGCCATGTTCATTAGTTTTTGAAAGGTACCCGGTGCGCCCTTGAGCCCGAAAGGCATCCGTTCGAACCGGGCGGTGACACTTTCCGTAACAAAGGCAGTCTTGTCTTTAGCTTGTTCGGTCAACGGAATTTGCAAAAAGCCATTAGACAAGTCCAGCGTCGTGAAAATAGTACCACCTGCTAGAGCTCCAAGTTGCTCGTCTACGTCCGGCATCGGGTAGGGGGGTACGACAGTTTGCGAGTTGAGTCTGCGGTAATCGACACATAGTCGCTTATCACCGGAAGACTTGTTCACTAATAGGACGGGGCTTGCATACGGCGAGTCCGAGTCACTTATAATACCGGCCTTCTTCCACTCGTCCAAGATTGTGGAAATGGTCTGTCGATCTGAGGGTGAGGTTCGGTATGGACGAACATTCACCGGCTCCGAACCGGTAGTAGTAACTATGTCCATCTTCAGCATGTCCGTACAGCCCAGTTCGTAAATGTTTTTTGCAAAAGCATCACGGTAACGATTTAGTAGAGCCAACAGCTCTTCTCGGTTGGAATCGGGCCACTGTGGCGCGATTTTCACATCTTCGGCCTTGATCGGTTGTCTCTGGTCCGATTTTTCCTGGTCAACTGCTAACGCGACTTTTACGGGTTGTTCGCTTACTACAAATTTCGAAACTTCTTCACTGGACTCGAAGACTAGCTCTTCGCCTTTTTTGTAATAATTGACATGTGGTAGTGTTAGCCATGTTCTACCTACCAAAACATCTACGGGTATAACGTTGTCCGGCACGACAATTGCTTCGTGGTCGTATCCCGTGACACCGTCTACGGTGTCACGTCCAATACGGTTTCGCCGATCGCGGTGACGCCTGGTTGCGTGACGTCGCCCACGGTATATAACGCCGTCCTTTTCGGGTGTATCTCGGCATGGCAGCGTTCCGCGACGGAGTTGCGTACTAACACGTTCGAGCAGCCCGTGTCTATGAGCCCCATGACAGAGAGCTGGTTGAGCACCATCTTCCTTGCGAAAGGATTCACATATACTTGCGGACTCAAGATTTCGGCACGATACGCCTCACGATTACTGTCCGCCGTCGAGGTCGCATTGGTTACTTCTTCTGGGCATTTGCCCCGAGTATGTCGTTCTGACCCACAATTTGAACACTTCATTGCTCTACGGGGTTTTGGGCAATCCCTTGCAATGTGCCCCGACATCCGGCAGTTGTAACAGGAGATTGCCGAACGATTAGTCGCAGGTCCTGACTGTGGCTTAGGTTGATCTACAGTCGTGTTATTGATCGGCGCAACCGACGCTGGTACCGGTGTAGACTTGTTCATTCGGGGCTTGTACGACGGCGAGTCGTAAGAACTTTTGGCCGGAAAACGTTCCCTGCGAAGCATGCGCATCCTCTCCCAATCGCGGAGATCCGAAAGTAAATTACTTTCTGAGCCATGCATACGCGCCATAGCGTACGCCGCCAGCTCACGGGAACGCAAGCCCTGAATTACGTGGTCGCGAATTTCGGGGAACGGTAGTCTTAAAACGCGACACAATCTAACCTTTTCGTAAAAGTAGTCTACCAGGTGTTCATCAGCTGCCTGGTTCCTCTGATTAAGTTCACTCCATCTGTCCGACAGACGAATTTCTTGTACGAAAGCTTCGCGAAATTTCGACTCAAGTTCGTACCAATTTGCAAATTCTTCAGATAAAAACCAATTTCTAGCGGCACCGGTAACGTGCGCTCTAACATAGTGTAAGCGCTGTTTGAAATTCCAGCCATTCAGATCGGCGACACCTGACACAGAAGAGATCCAATCATCTGCAGCGTAATTGGTCTCACGACCATTGAACAGCGGAATATTACGATCGACGTCCGGCGGTACACGGTAGTCGGGCTGTACATAGGCCGGTAACTGCTGTGTAGGTAACTGCTGTGTAGGTGCGTTCGGTGAAGTCGCACGTATAGATTCTTCAAGCAAACGTAGTTTTTCCCGGAGTTCGTTAGTCTCACTCACCAGAGAATTATAAGTCGGCGCTTTCAAGTAGTTAGGGTCAGTTACGTCAGACTGATCGTTTATCTCACTGTTGTTGACCATCGTAACATTCGTAACTGACGACGTAGTAAACAAAAACAGTAGTTCGTTATCAAACTCGACGACAACCGGCGTCCGTACGCGTTATCACACTAACACGGTATCGTCACTAATCTAGTACCTCGGTAACGACAATCGGAGACCGAACCAACTCACGCACGCGCACTGCGGAGCTAACAACGGTGCATTCGCGCGCACACTAGCGACTAACCTCAAACGACCGTAACTTCGCGCCAAAAGAAGGAAAACACGACACACGTTTTTCGCGTTTGCTACTTACGGCCAAAAAAACAAGTGGTGAATTCTGACAACCCCAAAGGGAAAAAAAAACAACTTTGACGGGCACGATTTTCCGGAGTACACCTTCGAACACTGTGGAACAACGGAATTATCCCACTTCTGAGATGTTAGCGAATTAATATCTAGGCTACTATCCAACGAAAGGTCTATGATGTCAGGATAAGATAAATAAAACAAATTCAACTTTATAGTTATACACTAGGTAATCTTTAATGTAAACGACAAACGCAAAAGAAAAATAGGAAAAACACATAGGTCGCACACAGCAGACCTGAGGCGTAGGTCGCAACGGGCAGACTAAAAACACTAGGACCACCATGTCCTCCCTACAGTTGCATCAGGACCCAGTGTTGCCAACAACCTTATCGAAACTAGCGAACGAAAATTTGGTATGTCGTACTTCTGTAAGACGGAGACAACACATAGGGGTGCGGTGTCCTCTTAAAAGGATTCAATATCGTGATTTTCTATCTTTGTCTAACACAAGAGTGACATATTATATTTTAAAGTTTTAGACGTGTTCTTTGCCAATCAAACAAATTGATCTATAAAGCGATAAAATTCTAAAAATCGATTTGAATTTGTCGTCAAGTCTACTTCTCAGACATAATTTCGGCAGCGATTTAAATCGACTTTTCCACATTTTAGATTTTTTTGATTTTAACTTCTCCAAAAATTTAAATATTACAATTTTTTATCTATTTTTTTTTTTTTATATAACGTTTTTGGGAATTTTACGGATAATGTCGCAAGTGTGATAGACAAAGAAGAAAATTTCGGTATCGAGAGTGTGCTGTTTTTAATTTTGTTGGCTTTTGGTAATTATTCAGGTTTATGAAGCTACTATTTCATGGATAAAATATGATGAAAAAAATCGTTCAGAATTGTTTCCTAAGTTATTCCTCTCAATTCGTTTATCATTAATGCAATCAAAAGATTTGATCAGTGTGATTTTAGATGAAGATCTGGTGACGTCAAATTCAATATGTAAGTATTTGTGTAGCATATTATATGAGTAATAAATTATTGATGTTAGATACAATGATAATTTTTATAAGACAGAAAATTATAGTATTATTCACCTTAACTTATTTTTTTATAGTTATTAATTTGTCTACTTATTTATATAAAATATATAAATTAAACTTTTTAGGTTTTTAACTAACTGGCTCAAACTTTATTTTATAATACTTTATCAGCTTAAATATTTTTGTTTCATTAGAAATTTAAATATTATGTTATTTTAAATAAAAGTATATGATTATTGTATATATAATTTATTTTAAATTTATCAAGTGGTCGAAGTTTTATATTAAACATTTTTCATCCCTCCACGTATTTTGTTTAAAATTATATATCCCCCTTACAATTTTCAACTACAGTATTTTTAGATTTGATGGTTGTATTACCACCAATACATATATTAGGGGAGTTGGGGTACTTATTGGCATACGTAGAGACATTTCTTCCTTTCATATTATTGTTCTGAACAAAATGTAGAACAAATTTTTGTTTGTTTCTCTATTGGTAAATATAACTATGTTTTAGGTGGTGTATGTATTCCTCCGAACTCCTCGTCTACCCTATTTGAATCCCATATATTATTATCTATCGAACATATTTTTCATCTTTATCCTAACCATACCTTTATTTTTTGTTGTGACTATAACCTGCCCGATATCTCATGGGCAGATGATTCTGCCTTTAATCTATTCTCTGTCCACCAGTATACCATGCATTCCTGAATTCTTTGCGGTAATTTGTTTTTACCAAAACAATAATATTTTTAAGAAACACGGATCCTTATTAAATCTGTGGATCCTTCAGTCCCGGTTGATCACTAGCATCCACCTTTAAATATTTCATTAACGTTAATTGTTCACATGTTTTTTATGATTTCAAAAATGATAAACGCCTGTTCCAAATACTATGTTCATAGTACGGACGACACGAAAATATATTTGGAAATAAAATCAGTTGAAGATTGTTTATGGACACAAAATAATATTGATTCTTTCTCTGGGTGGTGTAAAACCTTAGGCTTAAAACTTAAACTTGCTAAATGCCGGGTCATGTACTTCTCCTGATCTCGTAATCCAATTATATGGACTTATAAACTCTCTGGTACTAATATCGAACGTGTCTTTGACTGAATAATAGACCTGGGCTTCAGACTATCAAGTAACCTCAATCTGAATGAACACATTTAAATGATTTTCTGTAAGTCATTTAAAATTGTATGCTTTATTATGGGATTTTCTAAAGATCTTAAAGTTTTTAGAACACATAAATCCTTGTATTGTGCTCTAGTTCGTCACATCTTAGAACATGGATCAGTAGTGTGGAATCCATATACGGCCGCCAGTTCAAATCAACTTGAACGCGTACAACGTACATTTTTTATCTTTGTTGGCTTCTCTTTAGAAATCTCTTTAGTATTTCTCATGAACCTCAATATTACTCTCCTGTTGCTGAAGCACTTTGGCCACATACCCTCGCTGAGCGTAGACGCATACTTGGTTCTAAGTTCTTAAATGACCTTCTACTCAGCAAAATTGATTCTCCCACTTTACTATCCTTGATAAATTTTAAAAATCCTTCTCGTTCTGCACGTTCTAATATATCTTTCCATATTCCCAGAGCCACCAATAATTACCAATAATACAAACCACTTGGACGTCTAACCTTCTTAGATTCTTACTCATAGCTGTTTATTTCTTTGCTCACAGTTTTATTTTCGGAAGTCATAGTTGTCTATTACTTATTAATATTGTTACTCGTTACTTACTGTTTCATGTTTACTTGTCTATTTTCTTGATTCATTTTTATCTTATTAAGTTTACTTTATCACATACTTTACTGTATTTACTATTATAAATTATATCAATAACACAAGGTATATATTATTTGCATAAATATAATAAAATAAAATAAATATATACCTACTTAGATTAACAATTTAATATATTAGTGTTTTTTTTTAACTTGTCTTAATTTATTATTTTTATTTGGTTTTTTATTTGGTGAAATAATTTGTGGGAGCAATGATAGGCATTGGTGCCTGTTTGATTATAAACGAAGTCCAATAATTGTTGGGTTGGCTGTCGGTGAAATATACCTAACTATAATTTTTATAACTTTGAGAAAACGATAGTAATTAAACTGTATAGTTTATAGTTAAAAATAGAGATGTTGATTAGATCAGGGGTCTCCGAACTTTTTTAACAATGGTCCATATCTGTGATAATATGCTTCGGCATAACAAGCAACATTTTTTTAGATAGGGATAGAGAGGTAATGAAATTGAAGATATTCATTTAAGGAACTATTTTTAGTGATGTTATATTAAATATATTTTTCGTTTGACATACATTGGTAGGTACATATGTCATATATATTATATACACTAGCTTAGGTATATAAAATATGACTAACTTAATGATGATAAAATATTTAATTATGTATTATATTTTAATAAATTTGTTATTATGTTATAGGTCTTGACTTTTTATTGAATACATATGAAATGTTAACACTTGATAAAAATATATTAATGACAACTTCGCAATTTCATGGATTTAATATTTTCAATTATAGAAATCACAACTTAAAACAAGTAATATTATTTTTGAAATGTAATTATTAGCTTAATGTATAAACAACATGTATAACTTACTAACCGTAATACCCTACTTCCCTTGTAAAAATTAACATTTCAATACGATACACGGTGGATATGGGTATTAGTGTAGGTACAGATGTTCACGAATCACAGGTATGTCGGTGTCAGCTGTGGCAATGTGGTTATGGTGAGGGCGGTGATATGGGGAGAGATCTCCCCAGAGCACGATTTAAGATATACCTTTATTTTTTTAAGGTATATCTTAAATCGTGCTCCAGAGCTTTTTTATATTATAATATAAATATTTTACCAACCATATATGTTAGCTATCTATAAAATCATAACATTTGATGCCGAAGAAGTAATTTATGAAATTATGTACTATCAAAAAAACCTCAAAAATTAAATCTTGTTTTATAAATAGTGTTTATATATTATTATTAATAAATTATTAATAATAATACATTTTAATTTAGCCTTTAGGTGGTGTTATGTACTACATTTTAAACTTACCTGATATTTCTAAGAACAATCTCAGATATTTTCATCAAATCGGTTTAGTAGTTTTTAAGTCCATAAACCACAATCGCAAATATTGCCTATTATATATAAAGAAGATTGAAGATAGATAAATACCAAAAAAAAAAGTACATTTTAACATTTTATGAACAAAATAAATGAATAATAGTACCTACATGAAAATATTCAATGTAGCATATTAGCATGTAATCTAAATACCTAACCAATGGTATCTAACCTTTAGTACCTATCTATTTGAATTATAAAAGTTACCTGACTACCTATATGCAAATGTTACAATCCCCTTCAAATCTAGTATTTAAAGAATACAATTTTCTAGTATATTTATATTTAATAATTTAATATGTATTTTAGTTAATCTTAACTGTATTTTATTTTATTACACAAAAGTAGTAATTATTTAATTAAATAGGTAACGTTAAAATATTTATATAATATAAGGTTCATTATTAAACTTTAAATATAATTTGAGTACCTACAAACAGTAATTATAGGTACCTATCCAATAAGCAAAAACTCTTAAGACTGATTTTATGCTAGGCTGCTAGCGGCTAGCTAAGCTAGCTTATAATACCTTAACCTGGCTTGCACACAACTAAATAATTTCACAACTATAAGGCCCATTTCACAGCTGTGGATTTTTTTTTTATAAATTATATTGTAATTTCTTGCTGCAGAATAAGTATTAAAAGATTTATTGGCTGAAATTATATTACCTTCTATAATAAACTGCAAATATAATCTTCACAAATTTTCTAGGTCCTAATATTATATGAGAAATCGGGTTATTCAAAAATAGAGTGGTTTGACAGAATCGACAATGCTTCTTACGAATGTTCATTAACATGGCCATCTGACTTTACTACGTCAAATTTAATACTAAGAGATGGTAGAATCTTTAGTATAAGTTACGGTGATGGGTAAGTAAAAGTGTTACTAAGCATAAATTACAGAAATATATTTTAATTAAGTACTATATTAGTTGACATATTCAATGATTTAAGGTTTTTAAATAGCCCTTAATTTATCTCATTAAATATGAATTGACAGTTTATGCATAAAGATTATTGAAAGTGGATATACTAGTGATTACTTTATTATTAAACAAACTTTGAATTATAGAGTATGAGGAAGTTTTAAATTGCCCAATAACTTTACAGATAATTATTAAGACCATGAAATATTATGTAATTTAATTTTTAGGTAATAAATATATGTTTTCAGTATTAATTCCGTGAAATTATATGATGGACATCTTAATGTATGGAAGACTATAAGTACTCCTGTTTTTGTTCATAATTGTTCAAGTATCATACAATTTAATGATCGAGTATATGTAGTAAGTCAAATAGTCTATGTACTAATTTATTATAAATTCAAATCTTTCAAATTTAATAATAATACTGACTACTCTATTAAAATGTTGGTAATAAAAAAAAAATGTTACGTATTTATTTTGTTAGGTTATGTACTTCTGTATCATCTTATAAAAACATTTAAAGTTAAAATTTAAACTCGGCTGCAAAATTACGAAAAAGTTCAATTTTTATAGATAAGGCTTGACAATTTAATACAAGGTTCCAAATAAGTTTTGTTTACTAGAGTTATAAAAATATAAGTATAATTAAACGAATATTTTTTTATGACCGTCTGTAGTTCAAATTTAGAGATATTACGATTTATTTATTCAACCAATTTAGTTGTTGGTAGGAAGAATGTAATTAATAAAATATGAATCGTAAGATCTTCAAGCATTCCACTGTTACATAAATTATAATTTATTGTACTCAATACAATTTTCAAAATATTTAGATACATTTTAAGCTATTTATAAGCATTATAAATAGTCAAATTTTTTTGTAGTATTGATTAAACGTTTTATAGGTTCGGTTAAACAATTAAAAAGCTTAAAAAATGAATACAAGTTCCTTATCGTCTCCACTTAGAATAGATTTTCGTATGCAATGATTTATCATTGAGTTAAAATTTAACACATCGCTTAGTTAAGCTTGATTTAGGTTAGGTTAGTATGAATAATTTAAAAATAATAAACCAATGTAATATAATATTGCTAAAAACTTTTCTTAGATGTCTACAAGAGGTGTTGAGTATTATGATATTCTAAGTGAAACATGGCAAGAAGTTAAGTTTAAAATAAAAGAAGTTGAAAGTCTAAAACTTGCAGTAGTTTCAGATTTAATTTATGGTGTAAGTTAAACATTTTTTATACAGTAGGTACATTTGTGAGGTTAGAATTAAATACAAGTGAGTTCCACTTAATTTGATACACTAGTTTCTAGTATCAAGTGCCTACCTATCAAACATTTATTGGAATAAAAAATAAAAAGTAAAAACCCAAGTCAAAATACAAATTCATAACAATATTATGATGGAATATTAAATTGACTTTTTAACTAAAGTTTATTTTACCACGCTCCTCAGTTCTCGAGAAGTTTAAAAACGCGTGTGTCTCAATAGCGACCCTCAGAAGTTGTGAAAACATAAATATGAGCTTAGAAACATAGTTTTATTATGACGCATATATTATATAAAAGTTACAAACATATTTAATTAAAAACCACATCGATTAGATTGTTAGTGGCAAAATAATTTTCGGAGTTTTTCGAAAAAATTGGAAAAAAGTCACGTCACAAAATATTACCTCCATAGAAAATTTGCAACGGCTAGTCTGACGTCCAAATTAGTCTGTTGGTGGCAAAAGAATTTTCGGTGTTTTTTGACAAATTTGGAAAAAAATCACAAGTATGAAAATATTACCTCCATAGAAAATTCGCAACGGCTAGTCTGCCGTCCAAATTAGACTGTTGGTGGCAAAATAATTTTCAGCGTTTTATCGAAAAATTTGGAAAAAAGTCACAAGTCCGAAAATATTACCTCCATAGAATATTCGCTCGGCACGAATTCCGATCTCGACCTACCCCCAAGGTTGACGTCCAAATTACTCTTTTAGTGGCAAAAGAATTTTAGGTGGTTTTCCAAAAATATGGAAAAAATATCAATATTGCATGTATAGGTACAATGCATTTTAAGTTAACTGTTCACCAGTGTTGGGTAAGTTACTTTAAAAAGTAATTAAGTTACTTTACTCGTTACTCAAATAAAATTGTAATGAAATTACTTTACTTTTCAAATAGAAATACAACTCATTACTTTCTCGTTACAAAAATAAATTTTTTTTTTAATTTCTTAGCAATAATCTTCTGCAAGCAAATTGAACAAGCAAATTCTTTATAAAACCCGTATAGTTAATAGGATCATATAAAATTTAGTCTTCCACACAGCTTATATTCATAGGAAACCTATTTAAAGGAATAATAAATTTAATTAACTGTTCTCGTGATTTACGGAGAAATTAGACATTTCAAATATCAAAACCATTGAAAACTGAATTGTGACGAGTTAAAATTAAAAATATATAGATATTAGATTGGTAAACATAATAATACCAGCATTATACATATATTTTTTTTCAATTCGCAATAGATAGGTAGGTACTTAATAATTCGAAACTGTAACGCGTTATTCTATAGAAATTACTTTTCAAAAGTAATTTTCATTACATTTTCGTTACTTGGAAATAATTCTAATGACAGTAACGCGTTACTTTCGTTATGTTACTACCTAACACTGCTGTTCACGTTAGTAAGTTGTCAACGATGAACTAATGTGACGCTCTCGCCGCCACTTTATTCGATGTCCGTGATCATAATGAAGCCACGCCCCCTGAGCACAAGTCGGCCTATCGTTGCGTCGCACCGAGTCTCCACCAATCAGCGCGTCAGAAGCGCTAGCGTTACGCGAAAAGGATAACGCTCGAATAACTCGAATAAAAATATCACTGCCCAAGCGGAAAAGTCTGAACGTCCCATCTTATATAAGATGTTTTCACATCAAAAAAAATGTTTGGAACTTTCAACTTATAAGTTGGTTACCTATAGGTATGTACGTATTTCCTAATGTAATGGTTTGTGAAATTGTTACTGTACAATTGGTTTGTAACAATATGCAATTTTAATAACAATGATAACACTCGTATTAAATGCTGAATTGGCGAACTTCATAATAAGTCTAAGTGACAGATTATGTTTGTAACACTTTACACTGTTTTTAAAATTATAAGTTCCATCAGTTTTTTTTCTAATTTCACTTTAAGTACCTAAGCTACACTTGTACCATCGACCGTCTGTGAATTGGGCCACATGAGCGTCATGAGTTTGGGTGAATTACATTTTTACCCGTATAATATTATAAGTAACGAAATGTGTTTGGGCGAGTTTAATGTGTTTTTAAAGAGTACCTATAAAACAATATAAAAGATAAAGTTGTAAAGGTTTAAATAAATTCTATAGAGTATAGGGAATTTAATATTTTTATATCAACCTAAACTTTAATTATGGCATAATCTTATATGCAGGTCATGCAGGTTGAGCAATTAGTAAAACTCTCTTATATTTTAAAATATCAGTTTTGCTTGAACATTGAAAACGTGAACACGTATTATAATGTTAGTGTTCGTTATTAACATATTATTATGGATCTTAAGATTGAAAACATTTTTAATAGAAAATGTTTTCAATTGAAAATTATATTTTTACTTTTTAGTGACTAACCACTTGAAAAACAGGTCTTTTCATTTTCGGTGTACCAACCGAAAATGCACTGTGAGTATTTTAGTGAATTCTACCATCAATGCAATATTATCTTTATGAAATAATAATAACTTATAAACATAACCACGAACCAACTACAAATCATAATTTAGCTGTTCAGTGTGTTAGAACTGCCTTCAAAAGAAAAGCCAAAGAAATAAGTAATAAGTAAGTAATACGTGTATATACGTAAGGAAATTATTCAAGATGCACTAATTTCGTTTTTAAGGAGGTAATATTTCATAATGATATTAAATTATTGATAGAGTCACCTTTTAGAATTCGAAAAAAATATTTTTCCAAAGTTCCCACAACTAGGTACTGATGAGAGAGAATACCTATGGGCTATGGATTGATAAAATACTGCCCAGACGCAACCTGCAAGGATATAAAAAAAAGGTCGCCCAAACACATTACAATGTTTTGAAATCACTCGCCCAAACGCATTATGTTAAATTTCCCAAACACATTGCAATTTTAAAATTCGCTAAACAGTCCCCGCCGATAGGTATGACGCCAGATTGCCAGAAAGTCAGTCAGTGACGACCCGATATCTGTTATATATACATATGATATTATGATAACATGATATACATTTTTGGGCCGATTTCCTATACCTACCCTTTAAACATACAATTTATTTTTTTGGCATAATAGCCGGGTATAATTAAATATAAAAAAAATATTGTATAAGAAGTAGGTAGATAAAATGTGGCCCAATTGCCGACCTCTCATTGCAACACCTATAGTGACATTCTAATAATTAATAAATATTTTTTAAAAATCGAATAATAATTTTTATTTTAAGGTTTGCACTACGAAAGCTTTTTATTATAATCCAAAAACTGACTTTGGTCAATTAATCTGTCCTTTCACCGCTGATATTGATATACATCAAGTGTATTCAATTTTTTCATTTAATAACCGATTGTGTGTTATTGGTGGCAATATTTCAAATAATTATAATCATATTATTTTTGAAAAGTACGATCCAAAAACTAATACGTGGATTAGAATTAGTCGTACAATTAACCGGACAAAAAGACCAGGTAATATGACTCAGAAAAATTAAATAGACTTTGAGCTGTCAAACCAAATTAGTACTAGTTTCAAATAAATTAGGAACTGATTATAACTAATTTACCTTTACCTATTTATATTTTATTTTTATACATTTATTTAATCAAATCATTTTTTTTCTATTTGAGTATGTTGACGAACAGTTTATTTCATAAACAAGCTCCACACTTAGATTGTTAAGAATGTTATCTAAAATTCACTGATTTTAAAATTATATTAATTTAAAGAGAAATACACATGACACACGTTAATATATATATTGTAGATAGTAGAATTTTAGATTATCAACAATAAATTAGGAAATTTAAATATAACATTTATTTTCTAGGTGTTATTGAACTGGACAAAAAACTATACCTGATGGGTGGTGATGATTGTAATTCTATTCAACTCTACAATCCTGATTTTAAAATTTTTAAAGCTGTGATTGGATTATACCTCAAATCTTCAATACATTCTAACACACAAGCATTTGTAGTTGATACAAAAAGTATAAATCTAAAGAACATTTTGAAATATTATTCCAATAATGAAATTTAAAGCTTTACTTAAGAGGACGCCACACTCTCTGAGACGACTGTCTCCATCCAGAGATGGATGAGAGATTACAAGTGCGTAACATAGCAAATTTACGCTCAGCAGATTACATTTAGCTCCTTTAGTTTAAAAATTATAGTGAATCGACCTATTATGAAACTTGATGGTAAGAACATTATCTGTCTTCGTATGTTAGTTTTTTACGATAGTTCAATTTTTTATCAAGTTATGCGTACTTAATATAGCGTAAAATTAAAAATGCTCATAACTCATTTAAAAACTGAATAATCGTAAAAAACTACGGTCACTCTATAATTTTTAAACTAACGGAGCTAAACATGATCTGCTGAGCGTAAATTTGTTATGTTTGTAAGACGGAGACAACAGATGCAGGTGTGGCATCCTCTTAATAGGAACCTTTATATTTTTTTTTTTTAGTAATAAAAAAAAAATACCCGATTACATTTTAAAAAATAACAGTAGGTACCTATGTAAAAAAATATTTTACAATAAAATATTATTTATTTATTTTATTTTTTAGCTTATTTAAAAAAATGAACTTATTTATTTAAAATAGTAATCATTTGTAGAGGTGAAATATTATTTACATTTAAATTATATAAATTCATTATAGGTATTAAACTTCTACCTGGTTGTAATTTATAACAATTAACAACCCATTGTTCCAGAATCCGCAATTGTTTTTACTTGACTTTCATAAGCAACTAAAAAGTTACTTAAAAACTTTACTTAATACTCATCTAATTTTTGTATGATACTCTAAAAAATAGAGAAAGATTACTGATGCGTTATGTTTATTATAACATTGTTTAAATGTTTGGTGTAATGTATAGGTACCGCAGTACCGAATTCATGTATTAGGTATATATGGCTATAAAATTGATAACCGTATCTATAAAATAAATATCATATTATGGTATCGTCTTAGGTATCGATGAATACAAAACATATTACACCGCAACACTCAGCATATAGAAAACAAATTACACTGAATATAAAATTAAAAATATCCATATTACATCATAACCTTTCATAATATTTTATCTATATTAGTTGTTAATAAATCTCATTAGAACATATTTTTCAGTCACCAAAAATTTACAATATAATTGTATAGATTCAAAATTAATTGTTATACAATATACCTAGATACAAACAAGAAATACCTATATGAAATAAAGTATTTAATTTATTAAAAATGCCTAATTTTTTAATAATGATCTATATTCATATAATATTGTGGTTTGTAGTATGTAGGTTATTTCAAAACTGGGTGTCCAGAAATATTTCTGACATAGTCATATAATAAAATAAAAGCTACATAAAAAAAATACAAATAGTATATTTTGTGTGGCTATTAAATCTAAATTAAAAAAACGGAATTGCGTTATTCAAAATCACAAAAGCTTATCCTATCCCTTAGGCGATGAGTTGGGATTGGAAAATAAAAAAATTAAACCCACGGTGACAAGTATAATAGTAATATATACACAATGTCACAGCTACAACACACCGTCGAATGTCTATATAACAATTCGTCACAATCAAACCTTTTTTCCCCGAAAGTAAAACAGCCACGCAAATCACCACATTTACAACACTTCTCATTTCCATCTGTTTCACCATTGCAAGACGACAATGTCACTGCAGCGGTACGCTTTTTGCGTAGTATTACTCAGCAGAGCATTGCTTGGCTGCAGAGCGTCGCAGTTTTTTACTGTTGATGAAGAATTGAATACCGTCCGAGATCTGGAAAACAGAATACTGGATTTAGTCGAATCGACGATACGGTATTATTTAAGACCAGACGTTGATAATGAAAATGTGAACTTAAATTTAATGCTTGGGGTATCCATAATGAAAGGTAAGGGATATTTATTTTGTTTTCGTTTAATATATAATAATGTAATGATGGCTGTTGTAATATAAATGACATATGCGGAGATTTGATCGAATTTTAGGGGGGGGGGGGGCTTAAATGTTTCTTTGCAAAATAAGCCGTGGGGTATTCACCCCCCACACCCCCTCTCTAATATCAATAATACCTTCACTCTTCAGTACGCATCAACTACATACCAAATTATTAAATTACAAAACTACTAAATACGAATTACTAACTATATTAATGAATATCATGCACTTTAAAAATCATTAATTTATAATACAATTAATATTTTATTATTTTAGTACAATAAACCTATTTTTATTAGCAAATATATCAATAACGTTCTCAATACTGATATTGATATCTTTTCCAATGTATAATATTAAAGAGTTATTAAATGTTTCTTGCAGCATACTCGTGCATAGCCATGTCTTAACTTTGCGCATTGCAGAAAAGCTTCATTCACATATTGTAGCCGAGCTGATTGGTATTGTTATGGCTACCTGTAGTAGTTTGTATAAGTTGGGAAACACACTTTTAGAAATATTTTGTTTTATTGTTTCATAATTTATTTGATTTCCTGATTGAAAGATGCTGTTTTTTGCTACGGTCATCTCTGACTGAATATTAAATTTTTTTATCAAAGTCTGATTATCGGAAATTTCTATTTTTGTCATTGGGATAATGCGATAACAATCCGTCACGACGGTCAGCCGGTGCGCACCGATGACGATTAGGTAATGTAGGTATAATATTATGGTATAATAATTATTATATTGACATTTATTTTGACATTTCAGGAAAAATAAATATTTAGTAAAGTTCCAAGATATTTTCAATTGTTGTAAAATGAGTACCTATTTTAATATTTTATACTATGAAAAATGTTTAATAATTTAGGACTAAACCCCCCAAGCACCCCCTGACCACCGCCTATGATAAAAGAATGTCAATGTGAATGAAAGTGCTAGCATTGAGGGGTGACCCTTGGGGGACAGAGTTCCTTATTTTTGTAGAAAATATTTATGCTTGCCCATTCTCATTATGTCCAAATCAATAAGATATTTCAATATTCGGGTACGCACATATTTTTTACACTTTTCCATCCCCCTTCTAATTTTTTTCCAATTCAAGCATTGAGTATAATATAATATTATTGACATATTGTACATAATCTAGTTAAGTATCTATATAATAATTATTAATTTACTATTATTTACCTATAGGTATAGTACCTATATATTATCTACAAATAATTGAAGGATAATAGGAGATACCAAATGTCAAAATACGAGATAATTTTGTACCTATGGCCTATAGATTATAGGTTCCTTTGTATTTAATTGTTATTTAACACGTATAGGTTAAGTACCTTTATTATGATTTATAACTCTTAAGTCGTAGGTTTTATAGGTAGGTGTACATATTTCATTGAGTGTTATATACCTATATTAAAAATTAACCAACATAAAATAATACTCAGATTTTTAATTAGCCTTATAACAGTCAATAAATATGTTATATATGTTATATTTCACAATATGTTTATGTTGAAAGTATTATATTATAAGGAATTGTAATTTAAAGATCAATATTATTTGCACATTATATTGTACAAACAATTATATGCATATTTTTCTTATTCATCAGGTATTATTATCTAGTTATTGTTTTTTTTATATCTATTTGGTACATAAAGCTTTAAAGGTTTTAACTAAAAAGGTTTTTAGCCTACATTAACTTAATAACTAAAAATAAATTTGAATATACCTAGGTACATTATGTCCTAACACATGAATATATAATTTCATGTTTGGGAAAGATTTACCACTTATATTTTAGATATTTTGCTGTATGGAAAAATGTAAAGTTTGTTCCAGTGTTCTCTTCATGTTGGCCTATGGGCTTGGTGTAATGAAGTGGGTTGCTTAGGATTTTACGGGCTTTGGTGTATTTGGAATAGTTGATCACTCGGACATAGCCAGTTTCCGCCAAAATTCCGATATTTTATAACTTTTAAAATCCTAATTGTAGTTCATGTATAAACATAATATGTAGGTACTGTATAGGTACCTGTGTATTGAAAATATTATATGTATAGGTAATTGTTATTTCCAACATTATTTTATCATTAAACAGCTGGCTGAAAAATAATTAACATATTTTCGAAAAAATATTAACTTTTTTACGAATTTTGTTGATGTTTGAACTTATATTGGTGATCTTGTAAAAACAAAGTGACTACCTTCCAATATTTATTTATTATGGAAAGAACATATATTGCAAATTTGCAACTACTGAAGAACATTGTCAAAACATATAAAACAAAAATGTTATCGTACATAAATAGAAAAAAAATTGTCCATTTAATTGTATAGTTTATATTTTATCTATTTATTTGTCTAATTAACAATTTTTCCGCCCTTCTAATAGCTACAACAATTCAATATTATTTAAATACTATTACCTATACCTTTTAGGCTATAAGTGTTTTCAAATGGTGGTAACTGGAAAAAAAATCCAATAAATTATGTTTTAGCGGAAAAGGGAAAAGTATACTTTTAGCGGAAACGGTTAATTCCTATAATATTATGTTCTAGTGAATCTAATTTGAGTATTTTGTTGAATTCTTCACGTATAATTGTGCTGGTTGAGCCTGGTTCTTTGCTGATAAGGTGAGAGATGTGTCTATAATAAATACTAAAATGTTACACTAATTAAGAGGACGCTACCCATACATTTGTTGTCTCCGTCTTATACACGCACGACATGGCAAATTGTCGTTCACAAGTTTCAATAGTGTGCTGTTAGTTTTGATACTAGAGTGAATTGACCTATTTTAAAACTTTTAGGTAAGAACATTATCTGTGCTTAAGCGTTGCCGATTTTTCAAAATTTTTATTTTCAAGCAAGATATGGGTATGTGAAATATCAAAATTTTAAATGCTCATATCTCGCTTGAAAATTAAAATATCGAATAAAAGTCAACGCTTAAACACAGATAATGTTATTATCTACAAAATTAATGATAGGTCAAATCACTCTAATATCAAAACTAACAGCTCACTATAGAAACTAGTGAACGAAAATTTGCTATTTCGTATGTGTGTAAGACGGACACAACAAATCCATGGGTAGCATCCTCTTAAGATTTATATAAAGATATGGCCACTAGAGTATAATTATGACACAGTGCACTGTAAACAAAACTACACATTCCAAAAAGATATTTTGAAGTTTTATGATAAAATGTATTTTTTTTTAATAAATCGATGGTGACTGTGAAACTGTGAAAGAATTATTGCGAATGTAGCGGATAGCGAACATGCATTTTTAATTTTTTTAGCTTGACCAGCCTGCTCTTAATTATTGTATTTACATATTTTTATTGTTAAAATGTATAACAACTATATTCTATAGATTGGAAAATAATGTTTATTTCAAATATTTAACCAGCTGTGTATATTTTTTGTACCTATTAATCTACAGGTCAATTTATGTCGTGTACTGAACATTCTCGAATAAATTATAATACTCGTTTCTACAAGATGTATAAATTGAATACAATGATTAGAAATCTTTACGTGAAATTTTATAAAAACAATTTAATGGATTCAAGTAAGCCAAATATATTTGTATAGAATAATTGTAATTACGTATAGGTATAGGTTAAATAGGTAATAATATCATGTAGAGTAGTATACGTTTGTAGGTATGTTCACAGTATTTTTTTTTCACCGCAGTAATTTCACAACGTTCAAGGGAGGATATCCCGCTTGGCGCTTGAACACAATAATTTTACCGTAACAAAAATCACGGAGGAATTTCACACTCGTTATCCACCTATTTGCACCTCACGCAAAAATATTTACTGTATAGCATTTTACATGGAGGTTTCACATTTTTTGTCCACGAATTCTCCGCTTACACAAAATATTTACCGTATTTTAAAATTACAGTTTTTGCCCCTTACTCAAAAAT
>NC_042494.1:113404728-113410792 GCF_005508785.2 Acyrthosiphon pisum | reverse complement strand
AAAAAAAAGTGAAATCTCCCCTGTAAAATGCTATACGGTAAATATTTTTGCGTGAGTGGCAAATAGGTGGATAACGAGTGTTAAATTCCCCCGTGATTTTTGTTACAGTAAAATTATTGTGTTCAAGGCGGACATCCTCCCTAGTACGTTGTGAAATTACCGCGGTGAAAAAAAAAAAAGACTGTGAACATACAAATGTATACTACTATGTAGGTATATTATATTGTTTTTTTAAAATTTATTTCTATTTAATTTAATTTCATATACATATGATTATATGAATGTACGTTGATACGTGTGATAATGTATTAAATTATTCACTTTTCGGCCAAAATTTACTTTTCATTTATAGGAATTGGCCAAATCCATTTACCATCTCCCAGTAATGTAAACATATGCCTATCTATTTTCCACTAAAAGTTAAAACAAAAGTTTTAATGTTTTTTTGTAACCATCAATTAAAAAATTTGTTATGTTATTATTATTTAGCTTAAACCGTATAAATCAAAATTAAAATTTTAATTAAAACATTCTTACAAATTATATATAGGTATAATTATTACTTATGGTCACATTAATATTAATTGTAGTAATGTAGTCTATTGATTTTTAAATTACATATGAAATATATTTACGTTTATTACATATAGATACATAATATTATTATGTACCTATTTGATATTTTCATTACGTCTTTTAATTTTTAAAATACGTTGAAAATTTAAAAACCAATATTGGACATTTATTTACTTATATTATGATAAATTACAATATAACAGTACCTATCTGTCCTATCTATTTAATAATTAATTAAATAAATAGGTAGGTATATCTATTATGTTAATAGTTTATAGTACTGCACACCATATTATATAAATTTATTTTTTCCGAATGATAGATACATTTTAAGTCTTAACTATATAGGTAACACTGTTAGTGTCAATGTGTCTAATGCATTTCAATAATAACATTAATATGTATTACTATAAATTGATTTTCAGTGAGAACAATTCTTGATCATAAACTCTGGATTTCTCCCCAAACATTAAAACACAAATCAAATATTACATTGCCCGCTAAAATATGGTTCGATGAGGATATTTTAGCCTACGGTGATGCATATTTTCGCAACATTTCAGATAAATGCATTGGTCAAGTAATTTCTTCATGCCGTGTAACGTATGAATGCTTTCAACTAGAATTTCAAAAACAATTTCTCGGTTACGCGCTTACACACCAAGTGTTGTACATTCATCTTTTAAAGAGAGTGAGTGTAACATATATTTTATTCGATCATGTTTTATTTATCTAAAACTGACATTATAATATTAACATAATATTATGGTGTTAATATTATACTGTATTGTTTCCGTCAGATGAAATGTAACAATCTGAAACATCGAAATGTATTAAAAGAAATAATACAGTATAAATGCAGTACAATTTTTGAAGAAGCTCAAAATATGGCCAAAGATTTTGAAATGCTGGACAGATACAAAGATTTATTCATCGAACAAAGTAAGATAACTGATAACTCTTAGGTAACATTAAAATTTAAAGCCGGATTCACAGCTACATTGTGTGTTGTATCATGTCGATCAAATCACATTGTGATTGGAAATTACTTTTTTGGTATCGTGTAATAACGAGGTGGAAACCAAGTATATCAATAATTAATAGAATTTATAGAGCCTTTTATATATATACCTATTTGGTGTTTTTTTACACAGCGCGAGTTTGGCGGAGTGTTTTTGTTGGGATGTTTTTTTCTTTTTTTTTTAAAAATTATTTTATAAAATAAGTTTATAAGTTGTTTATAAATGGTTGCCATTGGTTGCAATTTATAATACATAGTAATAATAGAAATTAGTATTTTTTTTTATTTATTGGTTGCCATTGCCCATTGGTGTCAAACAGTTCATTGTATGCGGCCCTTGTATTGCGGCCGCGGGGAATATTATCTAATAAAATAATGAACATAATATACTAAGTATAATAATTTCTAGTTAAATTGGCTATAATTTTGTTAATATTGATCAAAATGATTTTAAAAATACAACATGCACTTCTACGTAAAATGTCCAATTAGATAATTGTATTTTAAACTTCATTTTTAAAAAAACCCCGGCTGCTTTTTTTTCAATATAAAACAAGAATGGTTTTGCGAATAATTTGAAGTACCTACCTATCAAAGCCTTTTCTTTTCTTACAAATATTTATAACTCTGTGGACCTAGATCCTTTTAATAGAATTGCTTTAGTATCCTTAGACCTTAATTATACAACGATCTTATTTTTTAATAAATTAGTATAATTATTAATGTTTCAATTAATTAGTTTTAGTTACGAGTTTCATAAATTTATTAATATTTTATAATATGTTAAATTTGGCAACATTTTATGATTTTACAAACATTGTAAAAATTAGGTAGATATTAATTTAAGCCTTAAGGTACCCACCACGATTTATATTTTTAAATTGTTGTTCTTATGTAGTTGCAGTTTGTGGAATGCAAAATATGGTGGATTTCTTTCAGCCGGAATGGTTTTTAATTATTGTGTCTTCAATAAAACACAATAAGTGTACTCAACACAAAAATAACAAATCGTAAGTGTATTAGATTTTAATTGTTTCGGTTCCAAAACTTCTAACCTAATGATAAACGTGTGTTAGTTTTGGATTAATTTTTATTCATAGCAAAGTGAACAATGCATAACTATTATGGTTATGTTTTAGATTCTGAGCGGAGCGAAAGAATGTATTGGTCTTACAATGATGTGTGTTTTTTTTTCTGTCTGTCAGCAACATTTTGGATATTAAGCATGTTTCGATTTTAGCATCTTTTCTGATAAAACAGTGAACCTAGTTGGTACTTTTGGGAGGTCAAAATTGAAAATTACATGTAGTTTTAGAAAGCGTCGAGAAAAACTACCGACAAATTACGAAAAACCACTAAAAATGGGATTTTAATTTCTAACTGTTTGTTTATCACCATAGCAACGAATAAAAAAAAAATAATATTATAACTTATAAGGACTACGCTAACCGCTCAGAATCGTTTTTCATATAGAAAATCAAATATTTCAAGTAGGTAATTTTCAATATAATTCTGAAAAAAACAGGAATTTTTAAGCAAAATTAGTTTTAGATAAAAACGGATTATAGTTTTAGATAAAAACGGATTAGTTTTTTTATGGAATTCGTAAATTGAATAAATTCAGACTTAAATTTTTCACAAAATTACATTAGCGTTTTCTAGACACAGTATAATTTTAAAAATAATTTGGCTCTTTTTGTTTTATTTATTGACGACTTTCTTTCGATTAATGTATTATGATAATATTTTCGTTTGTAAGTTAAATGCCACAAAATTAAAATTAATAGATAAGACTTATAGACAATTGAATCACTATAATCGGAATACAAGATTCAGATTGAACCACGTTTGTATAATTGTATTAAGAATCTACCACGGGGATGCATATTTATTTAATTAATAAATAATAGTATACAATTTAATAATAATGAAGTTGGTGGGTTTAACACATACGGATACGACGTGTTTTTAAATCATAAATCCTGAAATATTTTATGTTTATTTCATTGATACCTACTTGATGAGTACATACTACATAATATTTGTTCATTAATGTTTTAGGTCTTGTGATTCACACTTGACAGGAGTATCATTGGCAGCGTTGGGAGTGTACTGGAAGTTCCTATGTTACCAAGTCAATAAATATGGGGCATATTGATTTTCAAAATACTATAATATATTATAATATAATAATATAATATAATATTGGATATTATACATTTATCATTTCATTTTGGTCATTAGGATAAAATATGGAAGATTTACAATACAAAAATATTTACACAATTTCGTTATTAAACCATAATTATTATAATTATGTAATATATAATATAATAAAATATTACAACGCACATTTTGTACAATTTATCAGTTATCGATATAATATAATAATATATGCATTATATATAATATTTTTTTTCTTATAGTCAAATCTAATAATAAATTATAAGTACATATTATTACAATATAATTATTAAAAACAAAACAAATCGTTAAATTACTTTACAGATGTCCATTTTTTTTACGTTGGTAGGTATATATAGTATATACAATATACATATTACAAGAAATATTAATCTAAATAATTATAATATTTCAAAATGTGTTCGTACTTGTTAAAATATAACATATTGCATACTGCATAGTCAATATTAGTCAAATTGTATAGATGTTTAATACAAAATAATAGTGATAAAAATAATAAAATATTGTACCTACTTGCAAGTTACTGCCTGTCGTGAAGTTAAAATTGATGATAAATTTATAATAAATTAAATGGATATACCTTGGTATCCGTTTACAAGTTGGCTTAAATAGTAACTGTTAAATGTTATAGTCGAGATTCCGTATTCTTATACGATTTGAATATTCGTCGAAGGATTTTATATTTTTGATCCAAATATCATATACCTACACAATGATAACTGTTCAGAGCAAGATTTATCAGTTGTCTCATTAACCATACTGAGAAACATTTGGATTTGTTTATTTTTTCAACTATCTGTTCCTATATAATTTTTCCGTGAATGTCAATAAAATTATTCTGGATCAGAGGACATAAATAAGATAGCCGATAGGACTAATTCAGTTTTTTTATTTTCCAAATGGTCAATTAAGTATTTATCACCACATGAAACACTTATTTCCAATAAAGCACGCAAATTGCCATCATTGTGTTGGACATTTTCTAATATAAGTGCTCCGCAATCATTAGTACCACACTACCACGAAAAGCTATTTCTTGTCGGCCACATAATATAAGCTTATGGTTTCCATTATCGGTATTAATCTTTTGCAATTTAAACTTATTTATGCTCCACTCATATTTGAGTCTAATTTTTGTGCAATATTTTGATGGTTTTTTGAATTTGTAGCTATATAAAATAGTCACCTACTCACCTCGTAAAACTTTGGTTTTATACAAACATTTTTTAGAATTTTCTGTGACGATCTGTGACGATTACAATATACCTATCTAGCTTATCTTACCTATTAATCCTAATCATTATTACGACGTTAAAGTATATTTATTAAAAGTTGAATAAAAAATGTGTTATTTTGTTGTTGTTGTTAATGCCCTCTCCTCCATATTGATTTTTGGTAGCCCTGCAGGCTGCAATCGCTCCCCCTGATTATTAATATAATATCACTATAAAGACAAAGTATTTTAATTTGATAATTAATATACATGAATTTAATAATATAATATACATAAATGATATGGTATTACAAAAATACAAAATAAATATTTGAACAACTGAAAATTGAAAATATAAACAAATTCTTCAAGACAAATAATTTAGATACTAGAAGTATGATGACTAATCATTTGTGATACGTGTCGATATTATAATCGGCTGTACATTACTATTATTGTATTCTTATCTTATTCTGTATGTGTTAATTATGTCTTTATGATGACACTTGTAAATATTATAATGGGTTGTAGAGATAGTTTATCTCTATTATAATATCCGACGAAGTATACACTATACGTCTATACAGGCATACAGCAGACTGTTGACTGTTGAGTCTTGAGTGGTGAGTGTCGAGTTGCGACTACCGTAGTGCCGTCTAGGATAGTTTATAGATCCTACAATCACTAGCAGTTTTTGTTTTATAATATCAAGAAAGATTCGTACTATGTGTTAGTGCATACTTAATTACAGATTACAGAAAACAACCACGTTATTCTAAAAAGTTTAAAGTTACTTTATTTATATATTTTCTTTGTCCTTAACACTGCTACTGTAGTAGCCATACTAGGAAGAGAGGTGCCTACTAACTGTTATGTGAAGTCGTGAAACACCAGTTGCTATTAATTTGTTTTTTGCACAAGCAAACCAATTTACTACATAGTATATAGTACTAGGTTTACATGTAAGTACGCAATATTTAATTAACCTATATCACCACTCCCTAATTATCCAAATAATAGTAGTGTAATAACTACAAAAAAGGGAGGAA
>NC_042494.1:113402879-113404665 GCF_005508785.2 Acyrthosiphon pisum | reverse complement strand
TAGTAGTGTAATAACTCAAAAAAAGGGAGGAATGTTGTATAAGATAATAACATAAATATAAATAAGACGCCTGTCAATAGTTATATTAGAATTACCTGATTTAAGCCATTACCTTCCTCCTGATCGTCAGAGGGCTCTCGAGGTCGTGATTCGAGAATATGATCATATACACCGTACAGTAAGGTTGTAAGCAAATGATTTTACTGCGTGATACCAGCGATCAACACAAATTATTGTACCAAAAGTCTTACCTGACTCGCAGCCGTCACTGGGCTATGCTGTATCAGTTTTAGGTGACACGAAATAATATTTAAAATTAAACAACTCGAAATAACAAACACGCACTGATTATTGCTCAACACAAGGAGTCCAGTTGCCGCTCGTAGCATTCGGTGTAGAAAAGTTGTGGTTTGGATGTTGTTTGCCGTCTGGTGCTCATGCACTCGAGAGGGGTTGTTGACGAGATGACTGGTGCTCGTGCACTCGGTGTCTGGTGCTCATGCACTACTGAGAGGTACGATATACGGCTATGCGGACCAGAGAGTGTTAGGCGGCTTTTTTAAAGGGTTATCTCGAGCCTCGAAACTAGGTTGTCCTTCGGCTGTAGATACCCCTTTTACCCTTCCTTTTATATAAGAAAGTAACACTCTTTGCTCTTACCATTATAAATGTGCTAAGCTTGCTTAAACCATACTCGTCTCTTTTTGTTATTGATAATTTATTTTTTTATAACATGTGACCGATTTCTACGTGCGACAGTCTGGCCGTTATTTATTATTTGAAAGTATTTTTTGTACAATGATCTGTGAGCATATCATTACAGTAGGTAGTAGGTACCATTTAATACCTTTTAATTCTAAGTGATATATGTTTTATAGGTAGGTACTTATTACTTATAATTAAATTTTAAATACGTATTTTTACCGATTCAAAAATAACAAAATTATACAAATCAGTATTTATATATATATATATTCTATGTATATATATTTTTTAAATTTAAATTACGTACCTATAGGTTACATAGAAAATCAACACAAATAACATACAAAATAAAATTAGGTATGTACATAATTCATATACATTTTAATTTATAAATAAAATAATAGGTACCTTGGTACTTATATTAATATTAAGAGGATGTCAGTGCACTAACACATGTTGGTTGTACAATTAATTAAAAATATTTTCTATAAAATGTATAAATATACCTATAGTACCTATAGCCTATAGGTATAGGTAATTATTACCTACCTACCTAATGTGTTTTACAAAACAATTTTTAATTATTTTAAATATTACCTATGATTTTTATTTAGTTTATATAGATAACAATGTACATATTTATGTTTATAATTTTAATACTAGGATTTATTAATGGCATCAGATTTTTTATTGCTCAATGATGTGAAAAAGGAATGTTTAAATTATATAGAACAAACAATTGATATTGAGAACTTTATGACAGTAAAAAGTATTTATGATATAAATAAAATAAAAGATTTGCATGAATTATTTTTGTCATACATATTAAAAAATTATAAGTGAGTTTATTTTAAATCTTATTTTATTAAAAATTTTAATTTATTATGATTAATTATTATATTTTATTTCATTCATATTTCCTTTGTCATTACCCTATTTTTATTTTTGTTAACAATAGTAAAATTTATTTTTGTATTTTTTTTTGAACTGATGCGTGTTTTGTATTCGATTTAATTGCACTGACACACTCGTGCGCACTGAGTGCGCATTTTCTGCACCGCCGATTTTGTCAGTGCAATGA
>NC_042494.1:113358474-113402829 GCF_005508785.2 Acyrthosiphon pisum | reverse complement strand
TTATTTTATTATTTGAAAGTATTTTTTGTACAATGATCTGTGAGCATATCATTACAGTAGGTAGTAGGTACCATTTAATACATTTTAATTCTAAGTGATATATGTTTTATAGGTAGGTACTTATTACTTATAATTAAATTTTAAATACGTATTTTTACCGATTCAAAAATAACAAAATCATACAAATCAGTATTTATATATATATATATATATTCTATGTATATATATTTTTTAAATTTAAATTACGTACCTATAGGTTACATAGAAAATCAACACAAATAACATACAAAATAAAATTAGGTATGTACATAATTCATATACATTTTAATTTATAAATAAAATAATAGGTACCTTGGTACTTATATTAATATTAAGAGGATGTCAGTGCACTATTCGTTTTCTCTCTCTGGCCCACGCGCAATATAGACAAAACGCATTTACGCAAAATCATTTTTTCTATGCGTTTAGGTAATCTTAGAGTAAAGTCATCCTCTTAAATTACAATTTAGTTTGTGTTCCATTATTTCTACAAAATTTTTAATTTATTTTTCATAAAATATATTTTGATTTACATTTTCAATGCCAAGATGAAATTCTAATGCCACTTATCATTCTTCCGCATTTTACTTTGTAAATAATCCTTAATCAACTTAATTTTTAAGATAAACATACTATTGAAATAGTTACAGGGAGTGTCAAAAATACCATACCTACACGCTGCTTTTACTTCAGATATACATTAATAAATAATAATACATTATTATACTAAAAACTACATAATTAAGATTAATGATGTAGAACAACGAGTAGCTTTTTAGGAATCGCAGCAGCATCGAGATTTATTCTTTATATACTATTTTTTTTAGGTACAAAATTATCGCATTTCTTCAATTGGTACATTCTTTGTAATAATTAAAACAAATATTTCTTTAATATAAGACTTTTTATTATATTGTCATTTATTACATAAGTTATAGACTTGTCTACCTCAAAACAAACCCTATATACACATTAGTATAGACAATAATGACAAAATAATACTATAGGTTGTAAATGTCAGTGAGGTTCATTGAACATTAATGGTTTTGTACATTTTTAGAAAAATGGCTCTCCTATAAAAAGGATGCCAACCCCTGATATAAAATCTAACCGAGAATTCTATCTTACAAGAATTTAATGAATCATCTTAAAATTTAATGTCCTCAACAGATTTGTTTTGTTTTTAGTAACATTGGTAAATATTATTTATAATAATATGTTTTTAACTGTTCATTTTAGTATGTCTGATCAAAAGCCTAGGCAGACCAATTTCTGTGCCCAAAAACGTTTTTCGTTATCATATGGTGTATTAAATACCATGCGAAGGTAATAATTATAATTATAAAAGCTTTAATAATAATACCTATTATACATAAAGAATATACATATTTGATTAGCTCCACATCAATAACTATTGTTAAACTAATTTTATAATGATTTTACAATCATGCTATTTTTGTGTACAAGGTGTCATCCAAAATGTATCATCGATGTAGTTTGGAAATCGGTGTTCACTTAACAGAAATATACCTTCTTAAGTTTCAAAGAAACTTTTAGAGAATTGTTGTATTAATAAAGACCATAATACAACTATTGAATAATGATGATTTGTCTGTTTGATAAAGGTGGAAAAACTTGTTAGGAACCTTCTATTAAAATTTCTAGTGTTAACTATAAAAAGAAAAACATATGAATTTCTAACTAAAAAATAGTTTGACATTTGAAAGAATTTTTTTGAAATTTGTACTTAAATGCATATAAAAAATAATCGTGCCTATGTACATTTAATATTTTTGAACTTCCATTGATGAAACTTATAAGGAACTGTGCATTAAATTGCCAAGTTTTTTTAACAAGTGACAAACTTTTTATCGAGAATAATTTAAAAAAATTTATAAAATTCAAAATATTTCTCAAGGCTATAAACTAGGTCAAAAAGAGTTAGAATATTTCAAAATTGTCACTATATGTGGAAAATGCTAATATAAATATTTGGTGAAAATGTCAAGGGTTTAGTCACTTAATTAGTTTTTGAGTTGCACCAAAAAATAAAATTGATGATTTCAAAAATGTGTTTTGTGTAAAAATTACCACTTTTTGTTGTTTTTCTTGACGCTTTCTAAAACAACTTGGAATTTTCAATTTCAACCTGAGATGCTGATCTTGATAATCTGTACATTTTTAATACCCAAAATGTTGATGACAAACGGAAAAAAAACACTCATCATTGTAAATACAATACATTCTTTCGCTCCTCTCAAAATCTATAACTAATGATATAATGTTATAGATAATGATATTAAATTTGAAAATATATCAATTCACTTTAATTCTTTTTAATTTTATAACTAATGAAATTAAACGTGTACGGCTAAATATGTTATGTGCTTATACATAGTGTATTGGAAAGGAGTATACCTAGTTGTGCCCTTTATTCACTTCTCTTTTTTTAGTGTATAACCTTTCTCATTAATTTTACTATGATACAAAGTGACTTAACAGCTTACGAGTATGCAAAGATATGTTCAGCATCAATATTTTAACTCATGATTGGTATATCATTACTCATTAGTTACAAATAATATTATTATGTACCTATCTAGGTGTTTATTAAATTATATTTTATTCATTAACATATTATAATTATTTTTAGAAATCATGCATTTTGCGATGTGATATTTGTAGTTGGAGGGAAAACAATAGTAGCTCACAAAGTTATACTGGCTTCTCACAGTAATTATTTTAATAAAATGTTTACTGGAAACTTCAAAGATACTAAATTGTTGGAGGTGAAAAATGTAGAGATCACTCCTAATTCACTTGAAATATTATTGGATTTTCTATATACATCAAAATTAACAATAAATGATTATTGATGATGTGCAGGTAATTTGTGTATTAGTTATATTAGTATAATATTATGTTGGTTGTACAATTAATTAAAAATATTTTCTATAAAATGTATAAATATACCTATAGTACCTATAGCCTATAGGTATAGGTAATTATTACCTACCTACCTAATGTGTTTTACAAAACAATTTTTAATTATTTTAAATATTACCTATAATTTTTATTTAGTTTATACAGATAACAATGTACATATTTATGTTTATAATTTTAATACTAGGATTTATTAATGGCATCAGATTTTTTATTGCTCAATGATGTGAAAAAGGAATGTTTAAATTATATAGAACAAACAATTGATATTGAGAACTTTATGACAGTAAAAAGTATTTATGATATAAATAAAATAAAAGATTTGCATGAATTATTTTTGTCATACATATTAAAAAATTATAAGTGAGTTTATTTTAAATCTTATTTTATTAAAAATTTTAATTTATTATGATTAATTATTATATTTTATTTCATTCATATTTCCTTTGTCATTACCCTATTTTTATTTTTGTTAACAATAGTAAAATTTATTTTTGTATTTTTTTTGAACTGGTGCGGTGTTTTGTATTCGATTTAATTGCACTGACAACACTCGTGCGCACTGAGTGCGCATTTTCTGCACCGCCGATTTTGTCAGTGCAATGAGTGCATTTTATAAATATATGAACCGTTTTTTTTCGATAACGGGGAACAAAATACGGCGGCCCTATTAAGAATTGTATTTCTTTGTCAACATCTTTTGTTTTCCATAATATTACACATAAATGTATTCGATTTATAAGAAACTAAGGGCCAGTTGTACCGTCTACGGTTAAACTTCGATCAAGCTGATAACAGATATTTAACCGGGCAAATTCGGCCGATTTAACTCCGGTTAACTTTAATCAGAGACGGTGCAACTGGCCCTAATGCAATTTTCACGCAACACTTGCTCTGTGCCAGTGGAATTTCAGTGCACACTATTTTGTCAAATCGAAAACGCTATAAACATCGGGTTTCCAGGAATTGGCCACAATAAACTTTTTTTCAAAAAGGAATATGGTTCTTGGGCCACCAAAACATTACAATATTATAAATGGTACACCCTGTGGGCGCCCGTAATGTTCCAGAAAATAAATGGCGCAAACGTTAGAAATCCATAAAGTAAATTTAACAGAAAAATAAAGGAACAGAAAATAAAATTATAGAAAGTAAAATTACAGAAAATAAAATAACTGGAAATTAACGTTCCAGAATTGTTTTCATACTGAAAATAAAATGAACATAAAATATGTATGACAGAATTATTATAACCCCAGAAAATTGAAAACCTGAAATTATAATCACAGAAAGTAGTCTTGCAGAAAATAATAACGTAGACCATAATTTCGAAAAATGATAAGAGTGGTTGTGCGGTGGTTACCCTGTGACCAACTTGAAAGTGGTGGTGTTGCACAGCAGTCGGTAGGGATGCGCAAAAAACTGCCAGTCGGGGGATATTTTCGATTTTCGGAGCGGAGCGTACGATCATTTTTCAAATTGGTGTCACTGTAAGATGCTGTTATATGCTGGTATAGTCTTGTGGTATAAGCTACCTTATCATTTTTCGGACAAATTGTGTACTATTATATTCCATTCTGGAATTATACACCCAGCGGAATTTCTGCAATATTATTTTCTGGATTTTTACGTTCTACTAAATATAAATTCTTATAATTTTACATTCTGTATCATTTATTTTTGTTAATTTTATTTTCTATTTCAATATTTTCTGGGACTTTTAAATTCTGTATTTTTATTTTCTGTATTTAAACACTCTGTAAATATATATTCTGGCGGTTTATTTTCTGGAATATTATATGCACCCCACCCTGTAGTGGCCAATTACTTAACTATTTTTATGAACTTCCTTCTACTAAGTACTTTTTAGTGGAACATATGAGCGTATCATGTGGTACATAAATATATTGTCACTTTGCCTTACTAAAAATATATTTTTTAAATATCTGTCGTGTAGTCCTTAGGTACTTAAAATACCTTATTTTTAAATCCAGACAAAGTTAATGACTACTTCTTGAGTGATTTTATGATTTAAATTATTATTATCCCACAAAGTAGTAAACTTACAATATGTTTTGCTTTGATTATAATTTTGACATTTATATTTATGACGGTGTGAAGTTTCCTTATCCTTTATATCTTGTAATAACAACAGGTACAAAAAATCAGTCAAATTTTTTCAATTAAAATTTAAAATAGTACTTTAATAGATAGGGCACATCAAAATATCCATGACTGTTTTATTGGAAGTAGGTACCTACAATCAAATATTTACATTAAAAGTAGCTGATCCCGTGCACTTCGTTACCCGTTAAATGTACAAACTGTATATGACTCAAACTTTGTTCAATGCGTTATTTAATATTCGGTGTGTGCGATGTTCTAGATTTATCTTAACTTTTCTGTTGCCCAGGATAAAAATTCTGATTCACAGCAGTAGGTACGTTATCAGGTAGGCAATCTACCTGCGGTAGATCGCGGACCCCGTGCTGTTTGTACGTAAGTGTGTGATTTAACTCTAAAATACCAAAGTTATACCAAGTTTGTCGTTTTTATTTAATTCCACCTACGATGGATTAATATAATCAATTAATACAAAAACCTAACCTAACCGTACTAACATCCGATGAGTAAAAAAAAACCAAATTTAACCCTTTTTAAATTAGCCTATCTTCTTCCCAGTGGTCTAATCTACCTACAACCATTCATTTATTCAAAAAATAATAATACAAATCAACAAACATGCCCAATTAACCAATACCAACCATATGTATTAATAATATACCCTATTATTATTTTTTACCAATAGCAACCATTTATAAACAAATATTTTTATCGTAAACAATAATATTTTTATCTTATTTTTTTCTGGACAACCCTTATCACTTAGGGGTTTGAAAAATAGATGTTGGCCGATTCTCATACCTACTGAATATGCATAAAAAATTTCATAAAAATCGGTCAAGCCGTTTCGGAGGAGTATCGAGACTAACATTGTGACACGAGAATTTTATATATTAGATAAAAAGTATACATACATAAAAGGCCAAGAAAAAGACTAGTCAGACAGAATTATATTTTAAATTAAATATAGAAATACACAGAAGGGGAAAAAACCATGTTTGATTTTGTACAGGTTATTACTATAAATTCATTAATACGATTAGAATCACTTATCTTTACAGATATTTTGGTGGAACAGCATGTCTTATTAACCTATATTATTAATTTTAAACTTTGGGTGTACCAAGACCTATGACCCTAGCAAGTAGCAAGTCAGTCGATGACGACCTGATCTCTGTTGTATATAATAATATTTTTTATATCGAGTTTATATCAACGCTAAATATTTAAAATTATAGACTTTTTGAAAAGACATGTCATCTATAGTTAATGTGTTTTGTGGATAATCTCTTCTGGATATAATCATAAATTTGGTTTAATTTTCATTAATGACGATCTTATTTGCCGCAACCATTAGTTTTTCGGTTGTACTTTTGAAATTTTCTTCTGATTCCGCTATTACAGCTATGTCGTCTGTGTATGTGGTCAGTATTATCTGTGTTTCTTGTCCTATGTTCAATCCACATATGGTACTATCCAGTAATTCTCTAACAACCAATTCCAATGCTAAGTTTAATAGGACCGAGGAAAGTGCATCGCCTTGTTTCACTCCCGTAGTCACTCCAAACTCCTCTGACATTACTGCTTTGAATTTGATTTTGCACCTTAAGCTTTGCATACCTATATGCTTATATGTTTTGGCTATAATATCCTAGTAAATTATAAAAATAAATATTGTAGACTAAGCAGCCAGCAGGTAGATAAAATGTGGGCCAATTGCTGACCCCCCGTTCCATCTATTCATATCGTTACATTATAATAAATATTTTTTAATTATTGAATAATATTTTTTACTTTAAGGTTTGCACTAAGAAAGCTTTTTATTATGATCCAAAAACCGACTTTGGTCAATTAATTGGTTCTTTGAACACTGATATAAGTACAATATATTCAGTTTGTTCATTTAATAACCAATTGTATACAATTGGTGCCTGTTATGATTATAATAATAGTCATTGCATTGCTTTACATAAGTACAATCCACAAACTAATACATGGATTGAGGTTCATTTTTCAAAAAATAGCTCAAGAGCGCCAGGTAATGCAACTTAATCTACTGGTATTAAATAAATAATAAACTAATTATAATGTAACCTTTATATACCTAATTATACACATTTTAAAAAAAAATTGCCCAGTGGTGGATTCAGTACTTAATTTTGAGAGGGGAGGAAAGTACAAAACAATTTAAAACATCAATAATACAGGCATCTACTACTGCGGAAAATGTCCCCTTTGCCCTCCCCCCTCTCGCTGGATCTGCCACTGAAATGTTCATGACATATGTTATTAATAGATATAGTAGATTTTTAGTTTATCAAAAATATTAGGTAGTTTTAATATAACTTTTATTTTCTAGGTGTGGTTGTACTAAAAGGAGAGCTATATCTAATGGGTGGTGAAAATAATAATTATATTAACATTTACGAACCTAAATCGAATGAATTTTTAACTAAAAATTACATTCACCTCAATTCTTCAGTACATTATAATACACAAGCATTTGTAATTGATACAAAAAGTATAAATCTAAAGAATATTTTGAAATAATATTCCAGTAATGAAATTTAAAGTTTTACTTTTAAATAGGAAGTAACCTTTACATATTTCTATTTTTAGTGATTAACATTTGTAATTGATACAAAAATTATAAATCTAAAGAATATTTTGAAATATTATACCAGTAAAGAAATTAATGTTTTTTTTTTCAAATAGAAAGGGAACTTAAACATATTTTTATCTTTAATTGTTAAACAAAATAGTTGTATGCAAATAAAAATATTTTACCATCAAATATAAATATTTTCATATAAATAATAACTAAAAAAAGCGGGTAAGTACTAAGTGTATGTTGCTCTGCTGTACAGTAGGCTACAAGTGGATCACAGTAATGGATGGTCTTAAATTGGAATTCAATGATATATAATATCATTATAAATTATACGAAAAACGATTCTGAGCAGAGAAGGTTGTCAGCCAAGGACATTTTATATTATATTTATTCTATTATTATTATTACGGTAGCCGGGAAGTTTAATTAATATTATTTATATAATATATATTAATATACTTTAAGCACATCCATACTGGAGCTATATGGAAGCTGGAATTGGATACCTATTACCCTACTAGATTGCAATGCAATAATTCATCTACACATTATATTGTATAAGCATTAAACAATTATAGATAGCCTGAGTTCAAGGTAGATTATGTAACCTATAGGTGTACATATATGGGCTACAAGAAAAGAAAATCTAATAATTATTCTACTTAGGTATTTAATGAAGGCTCGGAAATTTATGCATATGCATATTTGTTTAGAAAATGCATATTGAACTCCTAATTTGATACATATTCGATCCATATAGTAAATACCTATATTTCAGATACAAATATTTTTGTTATTTTAAATACTTAATTTAAATTGAGTTATGAGTATTAAAATATGTATAGACAATTTACAATTTTAAAATACTCATAATTCACTTTAAAATTGAAATATAACAAAAAGCCGATGAGATACCCTAGATAATATTCTTACCTTTGAATTTTATAAAAGGTCAATTCCATCTAATTTTAAAATTGTTATGTCGTACACTAGTGAGACGGAGACAACATATGCGGGTGCGACGTCATCTCAAATCATAAATCCTGGAATATTTGATGTTCACTTTATTGATAGCCGAAAGGTACATATTTGTTAATATTAATGTCTTAACTCTTAGCCCATTTTATGTCTTGTGATTCGCACTTGACAGGACTACAAGAGTATCATTGGCAATGTTGGTAGTGTACTGGAAGTTTTTATGTTACAAAGACAACACAGACGGAGCATATTGATTTTCAAAATACTATAATTATATAATATTGGATAATATACATTTACCATTTCATTTTGGTCATTAGGATACAATATGGAAGATTTACAATACAAAAATATTTACACAATTTCGTTATTACACCATAATTATTATATATATGTATATAATATATAATATAATAAAAATATTACAACGCACATTTTGTCCAATTAATCAGTTTGCGATATAATATAATTATTATTATCAAACGTATATTATATTATGTAGTCGGCGCCAATACGGAGCTCCGCGGTTTTTTCTTTTAATGACAATAATATTATGTAAAGACACATAAACTGAATATTATTATAAATAATATCAATACATGATCAAAAAATATCTTAATTCCTATATATAATAATAATATACGCATTGTATAATTTTATTGAAAATAATCTTATAGTCGAATTTAATATTAATTTATAAGTACATATTACAATATAATTATTAAAAACAAAACAAATCGTTAAATCACTTTACAAATGTCTATTTTTTTTTTTACGTAGGTATACATAATATTATTATTAATTATTATAGGTATATATTATTATTTAATATGACGAGTGAACGGTACAATAATAGCAGTGTACCTGTTTTTAATAATGCATAATTTATAATGGATATACGATATTTAATGTTCGAACGAACGCGAATTAGCCATAATGTATATTTTATTATATACGATTGTGAATTTTTAAAATTTGTTCGAGTGTATTGCCGACTAGCAGCTACAAGGAGATATTACGATAATATCGTAATAATATTATATAGATTAAAAAAAAAACAAAAAACTGACAAAACTTTAATGAGAAATGCGTTTATAATAATATAAAATTATGCTACGGAAAACCAAAAGAATTATGCCGTTTTGCGTTCATACATTAATAATATTTTATATTATTATATCATACCACCCAACTTGCATGAGCGAATTTCGAAAATATAACCTACGAGCCTTTAAGTGGTAATAATTTAATATCTAATTGTCATTCCGCGCTCGTAAATTTACAGGTATAAAGGTACTTATTTATGATATTTTCCGCGTGCCTACATAACATTATGCGATCGTTGTACATTTTGGATACGACCAACAAAAACAAAAAAAATCATATTTTCAATCAAACGCGTGTTGGCGTGTTAATGATTTATAGGCACATCTATATGGGATACGGTTAGGCGGGTACCTAAATGTAATAATTAAAAATCCGAGTCTTGTACAAAAATTAGGGAGGTGCCCAATTCGAAAAATATAACAACAAAGATTTTGCCCAGACTATGGATATCATTAATAATATAATAATTAGTGAAAGTTATGCGATGTGTGCGCGTGCCGTCTTTCTTTTAAACTCGTGTCCGATGACCGATATCGTGTACAGCGCGTTTCAGTGTGTCCTACAAGTAAGAACCTATCCACAAATCGGAAAAAAAAAATGTTTAATAATTGTTGATTATACCTACTATAGATGCCGATTTCTTCGGATATTAAAATTTTATGTTTCATCGAACATTCAAATAGGTACATAAATGTTTAAAATTAGTATACCTATTCTTATATTTATTTTTGTTTTAGAATAATTTTTGTTTTTATTATGACGTATACTTCTTCCAAAAAAACCGACTGATTTGTGTAAAACGCATGTATAGTAATACGCTGCAATAAATAGGTAAAACGTACCTAGGTCCTATAAGCAGTTACACGATGAATAAAACGAAATTATTTATTGCCTACATGAATAAAAATGTATGATTTCCGTTTTAAATGTTTAAATGCGAACGTTTAGAATTATTATATTATAATAGAGAGCGTTTAAAAAATAAACTTTAAGACTGTTTATATTATATTATTATTATGCGGTAGGTTATGTCCGTAACAAATGCAGGAAATGATATAAAATGCATTATAATCGGAGGATTCTCTTACGCGTCGCAGCGACGTCGATAACAATGACGATAAATGTTATTATTGGTACAATGATTTTAAAATAATATAATTATAATATATAGTTTTATCCATTAATAATAGGTAATAGTACATATTTTTCTGTACGAATTCAGTTCGACGTTTATTTCAAATTATAATATTATTAATAATATTATATAGTCTAAACTGTACAGCAAGTATTGTACGTACAATTTTTATCGTTAAACAGTCTTAATATTATAATGACATTAATATGTTACGTGCATAATATTAAAAGCATAATATTATTATAAATTATAAAGCGGACGCGCGCGTACTAAGACGATAAAACATGCACAGTTGAAAAATTGTAATACGGTTGAGTTATGGACAACGATGTGGGAACCACTCAGGACTTGATCATCGCATTATGGTACCGTCGTCCTACCCCAGCGGTCTACGACTTAAGAATTCCTACTGGCTACTACCAATGTATTAAAATATTGAAATATGATAATTGTTGAAATGTACGCTTATATTTTAGTATGAGGTGGCGGTGACGAAATGGAGAGAATACTGAGCAGAAAAAAAAATGAAGTAATACATAAATCGCCGAAAGCAATAACCGTGAGATTTTTTTATTGAGGATTTTACCCTGAAAATTCAGAAAAATAAAACGATCTACCTATCGGTTTTTTCTCGTTATTATAATAACAATAATAATTACGATGAGTTTTTTGGTCGGTTTATATTATTATTAGACACGAGGATGATAACAGTTCAATTTCTCATTATGTATTCTTATACTCGAACAGGCCAAACGCTCTTATTAAGTTAGTAGGTACCTACCTTCTACCATGATAATAATATTACTATACAGATAGGTACCTACTGTACAATGTGAATTATCTGTACTGGGTATAAGAAGCGCATCGAATATTATAATACCTTTGAGTTACAAAATATAGAATACATATCAGTCACATTATGCACACATACACGGACATACCTATTTCACATTGTGCTTGAATTTTGAAGCATTACACTAATAAAACTTGAAATTTATTCCCTACAATTACCTATTTTAAGCTGTTGATGGGTTTCTTTACATTACAATGAAAAATTATAAAACAGAATATTTACTTTAAAGTGTTAGTGTTAGAAAAATTAGATGAAGTTATATCGTACACATTGTAGATATATTTTATGATTAGAATTATAATTTTTTTTTTTTTTAGAAATCAGAATCATTTTATTTACATAAATTGAAATCAAAATCTCTTGGACTGCAAGTAGCTAGTGAAACACACCAACATTTATTCTCGCATTGATAAATAAATACTAATGTCATCTGTAATGCTTCAATATTACCATAATATTTAATTATTGTATTACACATTTACACATTATGTACTTCCGCGCAAATATTAAATGAAGCGTACAAAAACAAATTTAGATAGTTAAAATGATTTTATTTTTCCAGATATTTCCTGTATTGAAAATTTGTAATCACGAGTTCATAAATCTAAATATTTTATAAATAATAAAGTTGCCTTTTGCAGAAATTGGATTAAATATAATATAAGAAAATAATTTACTCTGCAAATCAAGATATTATTAATTAAGAATTTTTATGCATCCATAACAAATTTTCTTTTATATTATATTACTTTTTTGGTACATAATTGTATGGCTCCACCATCAAGCAACCACACATCGGCAGTCTTTAATCAACAAATTCGAAATTTATGATCGATATACTACAAATAGGTAAATTTAGTACGTAATCAGGTAATCTATTTATAGAAAAATGGAAAATACTCCTTTGGTTGAAAATTAAAATTTGAATTGTATTAAAATGTATATTATATTATTTATAGGTACTTAATCTATCATAATATGTTTTTGTATTATTGCTATTGTTTGTATAAATGGGTCTACCTATTCTGCAGTGCTTGAACTGGAAAAAAATTAAAAGGGGGATTCAAAAGAGTAAAATAAACTGTGCTTACGCGAATATTTAAGCATTTTATTGACCATGAAATAAATAAAAGGGCTACACATAGATATTTTTAAAAAGAACAGGGGCTCCATTATTTCAAGCACTGTTTATCTATCATAAAAACATTATTTTAAAATATTGTTAAAAATGAATTATAATGAAATTAGTATATAAATTCACTGGTATATTACTTAAACTGGCATTCAATTTTGACAACAAAAACATATAATAAGGAAGATATTGTACCCTTAAAATAAATAAAATGTGTGACAATGGTAAAAAAAAAAATAATAAGATCATTCGGAAATCGATTAAATAACTATTTTTTGTGTTTAAGTGTAATGATAAATTATTAATTATTAAATGTCATGTGCTATAATAAATTGTAAACAATATATTATTATTCTTATTTACTTTTGATAGTTTTATCATATTATATAAAAAATTTCGAATTACTAAAGCCTTGGTGGTGTGGTGGCACCGTGGCAGGGCGACAATAAACAAGTACCACTTTTTTAATGATATTACCACAAATGGAGAATAATCATTCTATAATAAGTCAAAAACGTTTATTATTTATTAAATGACATGTAATCTAAAAAGGAACAATTTAGAATATTGGCTAAAAAGTGAGTACATTACAGTTTTCAATCAATAAGTCATTAAATTCACCAAATTGATTTTAAATTAATTTTCTTATATTTAAAATTGAAAACCATAACATTATAATTTATCACTGACTTTTAAGCTATCCCTCACACTTGAACGATAAAATACTAATAAAATAATTCAGTCAATACTAATATGTAACATATTACATTATTAATGTAAATAATATAACTTATTAGAAACAATACAATTTGATTTTTTTTAACGATTTCTTTGCACAGTAATATGAAACTGAGTAAGTAAATTTCTTAATAACTATAATAATTTTATTATGTTTATTATTCTTCCTTTTTACCACTGAAAAGGGAGCATAAATATCAACGAGTACCTCAAGCATTTTACAGGAGGTGGCTAAAGTCACAAAACGATTCGCAAATGTCGTCACTAACGTATGCGCGGTCTTGCACCGTCGCCACCACATTTGTCATACCGTATAATCATCTTTTTTAAAATTAATATTCTGATTGGCGCAAAAGTCTTTGGTTATGGGTATACAATTGAAATAGCTACACATTTCACAATCATACATTGGTATCAGGTAGAACAGTAACAACAACAACAAGAACAGGAACAACGCAGATAACAGGCACACCCAGATCAGGAAGATTTTCTTCTGACGGTCGTATGGTCCAAATGAAACAAATGGCAACAATGCATAAGACAATAAGAATCCAAAAATGAAACCAAATAGATGTGCAAAGTTGTCTACCCAAGGCAGTAGCCCGAGCAGAAACAGCAGGAATGTGATGGCTAATAGTTTTGAAAGAGCCTGCTCGGGCCTCTTTAACATAGGCCAACAATTCAATACTTCAACTATAAGGCACGCCAAAAGGCCAAATTGGGAACCGGCTGGACCCACCTGAAATAAATTAAACAAATTTAATATTACTTGAACTCTTAATATCTATTAATATTAATAAAAATTAATTTTTAATAACCTAAATGATTATGAATTAACAATGAATGATAATATGGATTTACTTACATCAGCTCTATAAGGCACAAATATTGCACTGCCCAGATTACCTGCCACTCCAGAACCCAAATAGATTAAAGCTATTCTTAAAGAACCAGTCAATTTTTCTAGATCTCTCATCAAAAAATACTGTATCACAATTGTTGTTGCTAAATGAAGAATACTGGAAAAATTAAAAGTTGAATAATTTAATAAGACATTAATAATATAATTATATTAATATTAATATTATTTTTTTATAATAATGTTATAGTTTTAAAAAAAATGTATTCTTAATAACTTTTAAAAATATACTTTCAGGTGAAATATCTTGTTCTTAAATTTTTTTAATTATTAACCATATAAATATTATGTTAGTTAATTTTAAGACAGTAAATTTAGAACTTACACACTTGATATATTTTAAGTTATAATTATTACTTGTCCTTTTAATGTTCATACGTTAATTCTACTAAGTAGATAATAAAATATAAGGCAAAAGGAACATACATAAATACTTTTTTCTTAGCAGAAACTATATAGGTACTTTGTATATTTTGAAATAAATAAAATTTTCGTTTTAAATGATAAATGTCTTAAAAATTTTAATTAGTTTATATAAATGTTGAATAATTACCCAGCATGTATGAAAAGTGATATCCACAATCTGTAAAATTGATCAGGAATTTCAGGAGAAAAGAATGGTATGAGACCACACACATCATTTAGGCATGAAACCTACAAAACAAAAATGTAATTAATTTAAATATATACAACTATGACATGTTTAATGTCATACACCGGTCACTAATATTACATACTTGAGAGCATAACGAAGCATCATCATGAAAATAGCCATGTACAAAATCACAATATTCTCTTGTAGTTATTCGACAAGTGCCATGTATCCCAATACAGCATGGGTGCCCTATCACTTCGCAAATCATGTGTTCAGCAGATGTCAGTTTCTGAATCAACGGACTACCCCAACTGCTATGCCGTGCACTACCTCTACCGCTCATCTTACGGCAAATTGGCCATTTTGTTATATCGTCAGGCCATTCAAATGGTGCTATAGATGCAGGAGCTTCACAATATCTAACAATAATAAATGATCAGTTTATAGTTTATACATATAACATATTATATAATTGATTAGTGAGTAAATTGCATACTTGGGATCTAGACCACAAACAGAACCAGATATTCTTCCTCCTGGTCCTGATTCAACTTCTGACCATTTTTTCCACTTAGAAATTGAAGTCTAAAATGTAATATAATTATTATGGTTATAATAGCTATTTCACAAAGTAACATAAATATACCTAATTCAAAAATGCAATTAAACTATTATTAAAAGACACAGATATAAGGATAACTATGTGCATCTAAAAATATATCTATTACAACAAAACAATAAATAACACTTTATTACATACAAAATACTTAAATATTACTAGGAGTAAAATATAAATGATATTTAAATAATAATTAAACATAAACAATAAAATATAAAATCTTAAGTGCATAAAAATTTAAAAATAAACAATATTGAAAAGCTTAATTTTCTTAATAATAATCATCATAAAAAGTCAAGCAATAGCGCCAATTTACATTTGTTTCAACATTCTTACCGAAGGTGGTTTATCTCCTTCTCCTCCTCCTCCACCACTACCACCACCCCAATCCGTGAGACGTTTGTGAGATGGTATTAAAAACAGTACAAACAGACAAACACTCGATAAGAATAAAACTATCAAATTGTATATTTAATTGCTTGTATAGTGATCAAATTTACGAACACTTCTAATCAATTACCTATATTAATTAGTGGATAATAAATGAACTTAAAATCAATGTTTAAGACTGTATAACTTTACTTAAAACAAAGTAAAAAAGCTTAATGTTTGAAACTATGCTGCAGTTTTGCACTTTATAAATAAAATGCATACGTACAGAAACTTAGTTTTTATTTGAAGTATAAATGTAATCAGTATATAATTAATAGATTTATATCTTTATATTTAGATGGATACGTCATTAGTTATTGTAAAAAATTAAGTTCCTAGGTAGTAGGTTGGTTAAAAATGTTAAAACAATGATCATAGCCCCCACTTTAACCACCAATTTGTATATTGTAAATTATGTATAGTATTTTTAGATTATCTCCCAATGTCGTGGCATATCATTACAGTCGTATACCAATGAACTGTGGTTTACCGTAATAGTAATAAAAGTATAGTTTATGCTCTAACATTCAAATTATATTAAATTTAGTGATTTTACATGAAATATTAAATAAATTGTTATTAAAATAAAAACATTTATATTATTATTATTAATAACTGTGTATCTTTGAAATTAAATTCTGTTTAGGGTGTTAAGACACTTCCCTCTTTTTAAAAAAATCCTGGTTACTGGCACCTGAGTCTGAGTAACTCAACTAGACTGCGTATTGGGAGATAGCCCCCGTTTTCAAATAGATCTTACTAATTATGATTTTATTTAAATCATAATTAGTTAGACTTACTCATTATGAAGATTTTTTCTACAAATTGTAAACATTTTTAATTCAATTTAAATATTGTCAATTAATATTTTTCCAAGTATAATATAATACTTCTCTAGTAGTCTGGTCTGTATTCAACAAGAGTGTAAAATACAAACAAAATAAGAGAATATGTACCTACACAAAATAATAATGGGTTCTAAAAATAAAATATTTTTATAAAAGTAAACAGTTTTCCTCATGAAAGTCTGTAATTTCAATTTTTATAATTTATAATGTTGTCATTTTCTAGTGTTATAATAAAATGTAAACTTTTAAAAGGAAAAAGTTTTTTTCAGTCTAGCATAAAAATGTTTACAATTTAAAATTGTTATTGTTTTGTTTTTTTTTTGCAATAATTCAGTAGTTTATGATGTTATTATATAATAGTAGTAGTAACAAAATAATAGATGTTATAGATTAAAACTATTTTTGCTTCAGAAAAACAGTAGAGACAAAAAATTGCTTACACAAAATTGGTATCTACTATTTATAAATAAAATATATTTAAAATTGTAATGTACCTATTTATGTAATTTATGCAGGATTGCATTTAGTTAAAATTATTAAACAATATGTACTATTATAGTATGATGTTGAAAATAACCATAAGAAATAGTACATAATTATACTTAATAATAATAATATAACATATTATTGAGTATAAATTCTACAAATATTTGTCCATGTAATAAAAAGTGCTGTTGTCTGTTGATCATTCAGATTTCACCTCCAGAATGAGCATAGAAATGTTATGTAGACATAATCTCTATATAATTTATATTTAATGATATTATATTACCGTTAACTGTTAGTAATAAATAATAACTAACTATATATTATAAAAAATTAATTTTAAGAAATATTTTGAATATGATCTTAATGATTGATGAGTAATTTTAATACATTAGCTAATATAGATAAATTATTTCAATTTATAGAAAATATGCAATATTTATATCTTACTGTGCACTGTTCTTTTGAAGCTTGAATACACCCAGAGTCATCATTTCTTATACAACAAGCAGTTTCTCTTTCTTTTTCTCGCCATTTTTCAATTTCTTTCATTATGTTTTTATCTTTTCGCATGCAAGGGGCAAATTTAGCACCCAAATGTATTAAATCCGCCTGAATATTTTGAAACAAAATAAATGGGTTAAAATTGAAGAAAATGTCAACAGAATAAAGTTAATATATTACTTACCGCTCTTGGTCCTATCCAAAAATTAGAGGGTTCTATGTATTCAATGATTTGTACGGATAAACTTGTAACCATGACCTAATATTATATTACATAATAAAATACATTATAAATCATTATGATAATTATTAAATAAAACATTCTCAAATAATTTACTTACCGCACCAGATTGGTGACTGAGATCAATACCAAAAGGTCCAAGACCATATGAAAATATTGATAAGAATAGCACCAAAATTTGAACTACTGTCACCCAATAAGTGAAAAATGGCCTGTGATCTTCTAAATCATCAAGTTGTTGTTTCACATCCCTTCTGTTTACTACTGTTTTATTTAAAGAACGTCTAAAATGTTTTCATTAATTAATGTATAAACAAAAAATGTAAACAAGGGTACAAATAATAATTATATTTAATTATTACCTGCATACTCTTCCAATAAAACCCATTCCATACTGCCTTCTATCAGAGTTATCAAATGCTCTATCCAGTACTCTGCCCCAAATTCTACCCATACCAATGTTTGGCATATGATCATCTTCAACTCTTCTTGATGGATTTCTTTGCCAGCTAGAATACCTTCTGAAACTTTGATGTGGTTTTTTATAATGTTGTCTAATTGAACTTTCATAATTTCCACCAGAATCCACGACTTCTTGTTCTATTCCTTGGTCGCCGTTATCCGAGGAGAGTCGATCAAAAAACACCTAAAATTTAAACAAATTCATAAATACATATTAAAACTAATATATATATATATATATAACAATTACATCATCAGCCATATGCGATAAAATTGTTGGAGCATCAGATGTGACAGACGAGGGATAACTTCGAGACCATTCATTCGGTGTTGTTATTACTTTTTTTTTACGACTAAGTGTCTTCTATAAACATGATTAGAAATACATATAATAAGATACATCACAACATTTTTTAAATTAAATTTCAAATTGTAGGTACCGAAACAACAAAAGACAATCCGCTTAATGTTAATTTAGCAACGGATGGTTTCCTTCCTAAAGGTTGAACACGGTTGGCACTATCTCGTTCATCAATATCTCGACTAGATTGCAATACATCCGGCTAAAAAAAATTATTATGATTATTACTTTAAAGTATGTATTACAAAAACAATATGATAGTAAATATTTTTAACCAAATTAAATTAATACCTGTGCAATCTGAGTTATGGGAATTTCATTTACAGAATTAATGTATTCATTTTTCAATTCTCCATATTTTCTAGTAGCTAAACGTTTTCTTCTATCTAACCATTTAAGTTTTTCTGTTTCCTCAAATTCTTCATCAAGTCCAAAAAACATAGCTGTTTCTCTCTTAATGAAACTACACAAAATAAAATAAAAACTTGTTAGATAGACAATTATTTATTATTATTGAATCAATTAAAAATTTACTTAGAATAAGATATTATCAAAAAATGTCCTAATGATCACCTCTAAGCTCATGTCACCTTGAAGTATTAAACATCTGCACAATTGGGGGTGGGTAGTCTTATAATATTAATAAGATCCTCCAAAAAAATATGGTAAATTCCAGTTATAAATTCTAAAGACTAATACAATTATGTATAGAAACCTATGAAAATAATGTTCACTTTAACAATAATATTTTTATGAATTCAATATCAAAAACCTTTTGCATTTCCTACAATTTCATCTGCACTTTGGTCCTAGAGCTAGTTATACCTATTAATAAAATAATAAACAATGGCTGATAGTATTTGTAGGGCTTAATAAATGTTGATGTTAAGGCATTTCAGTTGGAAATTCTGATGAATAAAAACTGTTTCAAAATAACACTAATTTTACTTTAGAGGATTTAAAGCCTGTTATAAATGCTTAGGTTTATTTTAACTTATATATATTAAAACTTCTATTATTATCACTAACTATTTTGGTCAGTTCACTTACCTGGGAAAGATCACTACAGAAAATAAAAGACTGTCTCAAAACAACAATGATTTTGGATAGGTTTAAAGAATAATCTATGAAAAACAGTGGCTTACCCAGGGAGGATAGCCAACAGGCTGATATACATTGTATATAAAAATCAGTTTTTTGTACGTAAGCATAATATATCATACTATTGCAGTTTTGAGAATTCAATTTGGGTAGGTACAAAATATAATATACCTACTCTAGACTCAACCTAAAATGTATTTAAAAACTGTATTCAATATGTATGTGTAGTTCATACCACAACAAAAACTTACTTTTTTACAGCTTCTGTCTTGGACGTGGACCTATGAAATGTTCGAGGTTTATTTAATATATTTGAAGATAAAATTGGTAAAGACGTTTGATGGTGTATATGCTTTGGTTGATAAACAGTTTCTGATGGAGGACTATTTGGCTGGTCTGAACCACTACTGTTGGCAGGTACCGTACATGTACTAGCAGTTTCCTCAGAATTATCAGTTGTCACTTCAGTGGATGAAGATGATGGTTGTGAATTACTGGGTGCAGGTGCCGACATGGACCTAAAAGGAGGGTCATATTTTCGGTCAGCCCCGGTTTCCATATTTGGTGGAGCCGAATGGACACCACTGCTTGAACTAGGAAAAAAAATTATTCAATAGCACTGTACCTATTTTGCTAATAATAAAATGCATTATAAAACACACCTGCTAGATGATTGAATAGATCCAGGGCTTGAAGTTATGGAGAGTGGTGGAGATCTTGAGTTTGTTTGAGCTTGAATAGTCAACCCTTTGGCAAACCCAGGTTTCCTAAAAGAAAATAAAATAAAAATAAAATTGGGTAGAAAAGTTTATTTTAATTTCCAACCTGTACTGCTATCAATATAATATTTTGAAAATATACCTAATGGCTAATACAATTCGATAATTTTTTATTGGTTACAAAAAATGTAAAAACGCGTTCGTCTTAGATGCGAACATTACAGAATAGAGGATTCTTTATTTTAATATTTATAGCTCATGGTCTTAGTTTAGATCTTATTGTCGTTTATTATCACATTTTATTTACGTTACATTGTGTTATCAGTGATACAATTTACAATAATATTATAGTTCGGTGATATAAAAATAGTAATTTATTAATTATTTTAACCAATCGCCAAATTCGAAAAGGAATTCTTGAGATAAATTATTAATATTATTATTTATAATAATTAGTTTATAGGTATAAATGTATAATCATGATCAATTATATAATATTTCTGTGTCAATTATCTTAGTACCTATCTTATAAAATATTACTAACGAAGAAGTTATACCTACTGCAGGGTTTGCATTATTTACGTTTTCTGATATTTTAAGATCAATAGGTGTCATCACAGATTTTAATTTTATCTGTGGTATCATTTTGTAGTTATAGTATAATATACCTACCGTATATTACTGTATACTTATACTATAGTAACATCTTCGTTGTAGGTAAATAATATTATACAAAAAAAATATGAAATTATCTCTAAAATAGCAAAATATTCTTCTAGTTAAATTCGTTAGTTGTTACCTTAATAGCTAATATAGTTGTTTAAACTAATAATCACCTGATAGATGTAAATTTTGTTTTCGAGTAATCAAATTTAGCTACATTACTCGCGTGATCAGTGGTTTTCAACCTTTTTTAAACACGGCACACTGTGCTCTTCATAATATTTTCACGTCATATGTCTCAGCCACGAACATCGTTTTATTCAACATCATTTTTTTAGGTCATCATTTAATTTTTTACACCGAATCAGATAAACGAAATCGTACTTTATTATATATATATTATATACATTAATATTTTACTATAATATTATATTTTTATTAAGTATAATTATTATTGAAAAAACTTTCAAGAGCTCGCGGCACACCTAGAGGATGCTTGAGGCACATCACCAGTGTGCCGCGGCACATCAGTCGAAAACCACTGAGCTAGATATGGAGACAGTATTATATTGTAAGAATATCGCATAATGTTTTTACCATTCGCTATACGAGATACGACTGAATACTGAAATACTGAATACGACTACTATACAAGGTCGAGTCGAGAACGTGCACTGTGCTGCAGTAGGTACTTATTGATAAGACGGTATCCGGTTGTCACGAACAGTTTTTAAATAAAAAAAGTTAGTCATTTGATTACATTATTAGTTTATTACTATCAATAAATAAATTGTAGTAAAATTTAAAAAAAATTCTTTATTTAATTTCTGATAACGGATAAATTTTACAACTCGATGAATTGACCTAGATCCCATAAGACAGGAATACAGGCATACAGCTGATGGTCGTACACCTTACACAGATGCCATTACCTAATACCTATATTATTATGGACTATGGTCTACGAACAAACTCGTCTTCCACTTGGCAGCGTTGTAATACCTACGCGATGATTTCCGTGACCATGGTCATAATTTAAAATGAAAGTAAAATGTTGTAACACATTATTGAGAATTGAGATAAAATACTTACCTATATAGATACAGCACTACCTAACTTATTTTACATACAGCTATCGGACTCAAGGCTGTAACCAAACATATTTTTCCGAGAGGGGGGTATACCTATTGTAATATTTTTATTAAGTACCTACTGAATTTAAGTTTTGACATTTAGTCAAAAATTATTTGATATTGAATTTACTTTCTTTGGTTTACTCATTTTTGAAATACTAATGAATGCTTTTTTTTAAATGAATCACTTCGTATTATAACTTTGCAGGTATCCTGCACAGACGACAGACCGGTGGACAATGGAAGGAGCGAAAGGAGAGTTGCCTCCAGAAATGTTTGACAGCAAATTTATAAAATAATGTATTAGTACCCACTAAAAATATTATGAATTAATAATTAGAATACCGGTAGGAAGATATTAATGGTTGTTTATGTTGTGATTGATAGAAACGTTGAAATAAGCACAACATAATATGATATTTTTTTCTAGGAAATCAATTTTATTAATTATTTATCCAAACCATATAAATTATTTAATAATAAATAATAATTGTGTATTAGTAACTATAATAGACATGCCATTTTCGCCAATAACTTTTTGTTTGCCTTGATGCAGAAAATGTGAAAAATAAACAAACTTTCACAACTGTATGTAGGTAGTATGTTCACACGACTACAGTATAGGTACTACACAAGTATTAACTATTGAGTAAATTATAAATAATTTTTTTCACTAAATGCAATTATGCATGATTGAACTATACAATAAAAATATTTTCTAGTGCAGTTAAATTTGGTTAACGTGGCTATCTTTGGCTATATAGTTGGTTACGAACCTGTTCAGTGGGGCCCATTATCTTTTCGAGGAAATAAACAATAATAATAATATAATATAATATTACTGCGTACCACGGTTTATGATATATTCTGCGTACCAATATACAGTGGCGTGTATCACTATAGCAAATTGGTGTTGCTCAAATAATTTTAGGTGACTTACCGCTCATAATATTGTTGTACGACCTATAAAATGTCCTATCTTTATGTCACTGCCTATAAAGAATATGTATTACCCATTCAAAAATCGTTAGCAGAAAGTTTTTTTTTAATAAAAAAAAGCTGTGTAACCATGCAGTGTATATTGTTTACTAACAATTTAAAAAATATATGTATATAGGTAACCTACCTACTCGTCGACTACCATTGTTGTTATTTCAATGTTTTTAAAAATACAGTAAGTATACATTATATAAGAATGGAAATGTAACACCTATTGTATTATATAGTGCGACTGTGACTGTGCTATATAGTTATAGCATTTAAAAAGTGTCCAAAATGAAGGAGATGTGAGGGTTGGGCTGCTTTTACGCGCGCGACGGCGCTAGCTGGTTGGGCGTTGTATATTAAATCCATACGGATTTCGGCTGAGAGAAAAATTATAAAGTCCCTCTAGAACAGACTAATAATCATATCACTGCCGAGTCCACTGCACGACCGAGGCAGATATGAAACTGTCGGTTGAGTTTTGTTTTTTATCACACGTCAGTTTTTAAAATTCGAAGGTAAATATATTTATTATACAACGATGAGTTTTTTTTTATTAAAAGAGTTTATTTATACGTTTTATTAATTTATAGTCTATTAAAAATATTTTTTGCTAGTGTCATTTGTGTCATTTTTTTTCGAACTCTATGAAACGCTTTTATATCAACGAAGCCGGCTCGCTTATTTGAATACTAATAACCCGTGCTCTGCAATTAGGATTGATTTTTGAACATAATATATTGTATCATTAGTCATTATGAACGAATTTAAGAAAAAAAAGTGAGCCGCCTAATCGTTGTGTATTCATCTAACTTTAAAAAAATAATAAATAAAAATTTTCTATTGTAAGTTGTAACCATAATGACAATTGAAAGATATAATGATTGAGTGAATATATATATATAAGTACAATGACAAACAATGCAATTATTCACAAATTGGTTGTAATTAACACTTAATTGATATAAAATAAATATATTTTAGCACATATCAACAAAAATTAATGTTAGATGATATTTTAATGATTTTTAAAAAATTTCTTTCAAGCGGATCTTCTAAGAAGATACACAAGAAACAAATACTTAAAAACATAATATAATAATAATATAGATAAGTATTTTTTTATTATATAAATATAATATATAGTGGGATTTGGGAAGTCGGACATAATAGAAAATTACAATAAGACCCCTAACAATAATAATTATAATATAATTATATACCATTTGCTGGCATTTATAATACCAAACTCTACACGCAAATACGCAAAACAATAGCAGCGAATAATAGAAACCCAATAACAATAATATTAATACAGGTACCTAGTTAATGAGTATTTGCATCGAGTTAAGTGGCATTTATGAGTTGAAAACAAAAAATAATGATTAATCAACAATTCAGCCAATGTATTATAATATTATTATATATGTTTGTTTGTGGCCGTGTTGGTACCTATTTGTATTGTGAATGAATACGAAATCAGTAATAACAAGTACCTACTCGGAAATATAGCATATAATAGTACGTGGTTTTCATACCGATATATTTTCGAAATACCTAATATAAACAGGTAGTCGGTGTATATAAACACATTATCAATACGCTTCAGGATTTCCAAAATCGTCAATACAATTACATATAATATAATATATGTATATGTGTAGTAGACGTGTAGTGAACACTAGTGAAATATATATATATATTATATTGTATAAATATGCATATAACATATTATGTTACATAAGTTACATAATATATAATATGTATAGACGAAGTGCGTACCTATATGTAAACTGTAAAACTAGTAGTAAATTGTATTATATTGTTGTTAGAAATAATATTTTCTTATTTCGATGACAATTGACAATTTACAATTTATCCATCAGGCCATTGCGCGTATATATTATATTATAAACTTATACAAAAACGAATTACATACACTGTAAATTTAATTTTAACGGCCACGCTGCAAAAATTATTGCGGTTATATGAACGTGTCGTCCGTGCTCATTCAAATGTATGTGTGTCTGACTATTGAACACATTTTTTTTTAAATATTAACATGACAAATGAGCCATGTAGGTATATCATATTATATAGGTTCGTGATATTATGTAACCATATACCTATATGTCCATATGCATTACGATGGAAATACTACGAAAAAAGCCTGTGTTGACCTACATATATATTGGCTTACATAACATTTTAAAACTTAACCTATACCTACCCAGGCTATAATATAATATACACATATATATATTTTATTTTATTTCATTATTGTTTAAAGTTATGGGTACCTATCCAATTTCTCAAATTAACATACCTACGACCTATACCTGAACAGGGTGAAATGGTCAAATTATACGTGAATGAATTATAACTTTTATGAAATAAAAAAAAACGAATCAATTTATTACAGAAATAATTTACTAAAGCTGTACGTTAATTATTGTTATTATGATGGATAACTTTGATAAAAAGTTATTTTTATTAAGTTTATTTTAGTTAGATATGATTATGTGAATATAGTATATACCTATGCATGATAAAAAATAGCCTTTGGGGAAATCGTTAATTGATCTATGTATAAGGTGTTCATGACATTTCTGACATAAAAGTTTTAATAAAAATAATAATTTAAAAGCTCTAGGTACCTACCTACTCTACAATATTATTTAAAATAAACAGTATTTAATGGTACGAGCAACGATAGTAGGCAACTACGATACAATTCTGTATTAATATATAGGTACATAATATTATGTGTATACCCACCATGTGTTTTAGGATTTTAACACGAATATGCATGGATTCCTCTTTTAACTTTAAATAAAATGTATACGAATTGTACTTATTATACTGCGTTATTTTACCTGCACAATGCATACATTTATGTTTGGACCAGAATTATGAAAAGTTGGTGTCGTTATTTTAAGCATTGAAATTTAAAAAACTTGATTCGGTTACAATTAAATTATATGATTTTTTTGAAACAAAATTTATTACGATATTCCTTAAAATTTACCTGAATATTATGTTTGACGAATCTCTTTCTAAAAATTTTGATTTGTTTTATCTATAAAACTATAACCTCTTTATTTATTTTGATTTATGATCTGCGAATTGGCTACTAAATACGGTATTGGCACTAAACCATTATGTACAAAATTTAAACAAACCCTATAGTTAAATAATCGAAAACAAAAAAAAATCCAACATAACTGAATAAAATACATGCACGCTATAGGTGTAGGTATAGTATACAATATTAAGCCATTTTATACTAACAAATGGTATAAAGTTTCTATCAGAAATAATAAAAAAACTGTACACGCTTGTGTTCAGTAATATAATGTTTTTAAAAATAGTTTACGAAATGGAAATGTCTACTTGGTTTATATACAGCTAGGAGCTTTCTATTACAGTCACATTCATACTTAACGGTCATTATAACGTCTTGATAAACACATTATATAATATTATTATAACGCGTAGAAGAAAAACAAATAAGCTGATATTTAATATTTTGTATAGATAATGTTTTTTTTTTAACATTGACAAATATAATTACTGCTGGGAAAGTCTAAATTCGTTTGTTTAGTATATAGTATGTATATAATACTATATAGTCTGAAGGAGTGGATTACCTATGTGGATATACAATTACGACTGCATATACCTATGTCCGTATCAAATTTCAACCATCAAGATCTAATACCAAGCTGTACATAAAACCGTGCTTTAGTCTAACACAACTAACTCGTTTGCTAATAGAGTATAAAAGGTAGGTAATATTTCGAATACGTCAGTGTCTTTTGTATGACTTACGAGGGATAACGTCGTCATCATTGTCAGGAGTTGATGTATCACGCGTCCTGCTCTTTATATTATGCGAGACAATAGAAAATAATCATTATCTACCTATCTATAATAAATTATGTATTTATGTACTATGTAGTACAAGTATCAACAACGTACATAGGCGATGTTTACAGAAATGCACGTTCGTTGATACAACGCGTAAAGGTATTTTAATTAAATATTTTGTTCCGTGGTCGTAATCATAGATGCGATATTATAATATTATGCCACGACCATAAATAAAATCATAGGTTTGCAGGGTTTGCGTGACGTATATTGTTACACGTATAATAGTCGCGTGGAGAAAAAGTTGCCATGGTAAAATTAAAATTTAAAATTTTTTTAATTTTTTAAAGCGATAAAACTCTGTTACCTAGCTATTATTATTATTGAATGTATAAGATATTATTATACATTATTTCCCTATGGGATGTAAATAAGTATAATAGTGAATTGAAAAGTACCCCACTTATGAAAAAAATAATTTATCTACGTGTGATTCTAGACATTCAGGCGATTATGAGGTTGATTTTTAATTAAATGATGAAAAATAGTTTTCGGACTTCATAGTATTTCATATCATTGAAAATGATTATATTGATATGTCAATCACCAATTATAAGTATGTTATTGTTAATTAATTATGACGATTTCCTTATAAAAAAAAACTAAAAAATATATACCATGTGTTCTTAACAGTTTGAGGGAATCTGTTGAGAACTCTGTTGAGTGTTGAAATAATTGTTCTCGTATATGTAAAAACACATCAACTAAGATTGATAATAATTAATAAATAACACTGATTTTATAAAGTCAAAAGTCCAAAACTAAATTTAAAAAAATTTATATTATGAATACTGAAAATATTATGTACATTTTAGAGTGAAAATAAAAACAAAGTTTGTACTTTTCTAAAGGATTACATGATTTAAGTAGGTCACACAAGGATTACATAGATCATGAAGTTTTAGGCAAGCGAATGAAGAATGTTGTACAAAGAACGGAACTATAGAATCACATACCATATTCCACTTCCATACAATTTTTTCCTCAGTTATTTAACATCAATATTGATTAAAAACTCAATAAAGAGACATATGGCCATAAGTACATAGTAAAAATATTAACGGATAGTGGTATCTCATATGAGTTATTAAAAATATGTAAAATGCTGTTTATCTTCGGCACTCCATAGTATAACTATAGTTATACCTGCCACCACACAATTATATATATGAGGACTGAATTTCGGAAGCTGATAATTTCAACATCTTCTATACCCAATACGTATTCGTATCAGTACTGATATGTTATATTACTATATGTATAATACCTATACGCAAGGGCGCCCGCAGGAGTGAGAAAAGGGAGCTAATGACCCCCCCCCCCCCCATAGAATTTTTAACTGCATGTACTTTAATAAAAATATCATTATAAGTTATAACATTAAACTTATATAAGACTATAGTCTATAAGTAATTTTTATCTTTCCCCTGGTGGGATTTTATCTATCAGGAGTTTATTTATTTATTTTTAATTTGTTTTAGTACGTTATCGATTGTTTGAAGACAATGACAATCAGAATAACGATAAACCGATTCTGAAGAGGGTTGGTGATGGTTCACTACATTTTGTGAATTAATTGTATAAAGTGTTAACAAAATGTTTTTAAAGATTTTAATTTTTTAGTCATAATTTTTTTAAAACAACGGCTTCATGCCCCACTCCCCAGTCCCCCTACTTCATAAAATTACTAATGACCGACTTGAGTCCTCTACAACAAAACATACCGATTACCGGCTACAGGAAGCCACAAAGGTGTACATTAATTACCTAGTTAGTTATTTTTCTAATTAACTTAAATAACCTATAACGTTACAAAATCCATCTTAACAACTATATTTTTCTAGTTAATACAAAAAATACTAGATAAGTAAAATTATGCTTATAAATTACTAGCTGATCCCGGGTACTTCGTTGCCCATTAAAAATGCCAACTCTATATGAATAATATGTTTTATTTTATAATATAACGGTTAAAATATACTAAGTCATAATATTGTTACAACAATATTTACTTTATTTTGGACATATTAATCATCCAAAAATTATTATTATAATAGCTTTAAAACCCATGACAACCATTTATAAACAAAAATTTTCATAGGAAATCTCAAAATCCCTGTTTGAGCACATCCCGGGGTTGGTCCTCTTCCTTTTTAAATTAGCCTGTCTTCTGCCCAGAGGTCTAATCTATCTCTGTACCAAATTTCATCAATATCGGTCCAGCCGTTAGGAATGCATAAAAGATACACAGACAGGCAGACAGACAGACAAACATTCATTTTTATATATATAGATTATATAGATACTAGGTTTACAGGTACCTACATAATAACAAATAATAATATGTGTAAACATAGTTATTATAACCATATAATATAGTTGCAAAAAATTAATTAACTAATTATTTTCTTGATTCATATTCATCATACTTTAAATTGCATAATGCATAATTATAAATACAAAATATGAACAAATTGATATTTTTTGATTTAATAATTTGGATAACGTAAACGTGTAAATTGTCGGCGTACCTATTTAGCTATTTATCTACTTACCCATTCACCTAACCACTACAGCTAGAGTGCAATAAATAAAAAGGAATAGTATAGAACAGCAGTTCTTAACCCGTGGTCCTCGGCCCCCTGGGGGTCCGCGATTTCTAGATATCTTTCATCAGGGGTCCGTGATCTACAAAAGGTTTAGAACTACTGGTATAGAATGCATTTTTAACAAAAAAAATAGTTATTATTTGAAAAAAATTTAAAGTTGAATAATCACTATATATTTATATATATAATATGTGTGAATTAATAGTAGGTAATTGAAAAACAAAATATAATTATAGTTATAACTTCTTTTTATCCATGTAAAGGTAATATTTGTCTCCATATTAACTTTAAACTTTTAGAATTAAATACTTAAATAGGTATATTGTTTGTTATCAACTATGAACTATTAACTTATGCTTTGTAGTTAAACGTTGACTTACGAACTCAAGTTAATTTTGTTAATTAATTTACCTATATATCATAATATTACATGCTTACCAAGAAGCGTTGTTTGGTTGAGCCGGAGGACAGTGTGCGTTGTTGTTGTTGTTGTTGTTGTTGCCACCGCCACTTCCGATGCCGGAAGCTTGGGTGGTAGTGGATGGTGTGGAAGTCGCCGCCGCCGCTGCTGCTACTGCTGCGGCGACGGCCGACGGAGTGGACGTGGCCGTCGTCGCAGCTGTTGACGTCGCGGCCGCCGCACTCTTGACACCGGACAGTGTGGCGTGGCCGGTATAAGCAGCCGTCGAACAGCATGCCAGCGCCGAGCTCTCCCTGATGCACGACGACGATATGCGGCGCGTGGCCGCGTGAGAGCCACCGTAACTGGTGGCCGCCGGTTCGTCATAACTGTTTTGTCCGGCACAAACCACGTTGGCGCTACTACACCGGGGCAGCGTGGCCGAGTGCGCGTCATACTGGACCAGGCATGCGCTGTTGTTGTTGTTGATGTTGTTTCCACCGTTGTTGTTGTTCGGCGGACCTTTTGGCGGCGACCCTGTGGAAGACAAGTGGGTGGTTTGCTGTCTGACCAGTCCGGAAGGCGATAGGTCCCTGGGCGATCGCGACCGACCGACGGTGCCGTACTGGTAACCACACCCGCCGCCGCCGCTGCTTCCCACGCCACCGCTGCCACCGCCACTGTACAGCGGCCCCGTACAGCAGCGGTTCGACGGCCTCAGGGTGGCTGTCGCGTACGCCCTGGACAGCGCGGCCGCCGAAGAAGGCATCGCGTCCACGATCGCCGACGCCCTCGAGTACAACGCGGCTGCCTCTTTCCGGGAGCTATATGCCGCGTCGTCACACCGGTCGTAGTGGCCGTCGTAACCATCGTCAGGAGAAACAATCGGAACAAACCTCTCAGCCGGTATGTGGTATCTACGACAAGACGCATTACATTGATGATTAGGTATTATTTATTTTACAGTGGTGCTGGCGAATTCTAGCATTTGCGTATTTTTTTGTTTGGTAAATCTTAGAACATCTCGAATTAAATAAAAATTGTTTCATATATTCCTGCTGAGATTTAATATAAGACATTTTTTGTTGCTAATTTTTGCTTATTTATACCGGTTTTTGCTATTTTAGTATTTTGCAAGTGATATTTTCAAGTATATTCTTATTTCTCATATTATATATTATAAAGGAATCAAACTCATTTTATTGAATTTTTATCTTACTCACTAATTAAGAATATTCAAAATTACAATTGGAATTATTGGAAATCTAAACTTAATAGGTTCGGCAAGACTACAGCACTATACGTCTATACCTATGCGCTACGCCATTTAGGATAGTGAATTTTGTTTTCGTGTGATAATCGCGTGCGATATGTATTCTCTACTTCTCAATACATAGAAATTATTAAAAATTTAAAATTTAAAACTTAGAAGTTTATATAGATATTTTTAAAAATAAAATGTTGATGTTTTCATGTGCTTATCACAACGCTCAAAAGTAACTATTTTAGTGCTAAAACTACGGCATTTTCTTCGTGCAAGTCACGGTGTCCGGAGAGAAGTGCCACTACCCCCCACCCAGCAGGCATGGCAGATATCTACGGGTGCCCACTATAATATCTGCCAAACACACAGGTGTTCACACAAAACCACAGTTCATCCCCCACAGTTCCAAATGATAACAACTTCTGCAGTTGAAGCCACCCACCCCCCCCACCAAAAAAAAAAAAAATATATTTATATACTAGTATCTATAACCGTGATTATAATATAGATTTTAGGTGTATAAGAGGGTCGTAGGCCTAATAATTATTATAGTGTGTTTCGCATTATTTCCTCCGGAATCGATATTTCGCGCACGATCTATAACACACTGCACAGGCATTTATTCCCTATAGTTTTGCAAGGGATTACGTGTTTTTTCGTCATTATAATAATAATATATACAGTTTTGACAATCAATTTTGTGTGTGTGGTATGGGCCGCCGCATGGTATTTTCCCGCAAGTTTATTAAGTATATAAACACACGGAAAAGGAAAAAACGTGTCGTCCCACCCGTGTAGTTCATATTTATTTATATTTATTTATTAGCGAAACTCCTTATCTAAATACTCCGGAATTTATATATGCCGTATAAATATAAGTAATAACCGCAGAATAATGGATTCCTTCTATAATAGACAAGGATACATGGAAAATTGTATAACAATGGACATTTTATTTATTTTATCTACGTAAAAATAAGATAAGATACAATTATCATACTAAATTACAATGTAAAATTGTAAAACAAAAGAAAACGTTTATATTTATTTCAAAACTAATTGACACCCAAAGAAATGTACCTATATCCCAACGATTTAATGTTGGAAAATCTCAGGTACGATATGAGAATTTTCAATTATATACGAGTATTTATGTAACATAATTATATGTATGTATATTGTATTTATTGATAATATTATATGTACTACAATTTTAATTCAATCAAATATACAACACATATTTATAAATACGTTGCTACTTTTATTGTTACCCTCCAAATAGCGACAGCTCTTATTAGTGGACATATTTTAATTCTCCCATAGGGTCTATTATAGATAGGTATCACTGTATACCTATCTACTAATCACTCACATTAATATTGAGTGCTTACCGCTTACCACACAGTGTCTCGTGAATTAAAATCACTAGCGACCAACAACCCGTATCACTGCTCCCGAAAAACTCGAATATATTAAGAAGTATATACCTATGTATAGCCACATCCACATAGAGAAATAAATGGTATAATATTATAATGTTTAAAAAGTTTTAGAGAAAAATCGGTTAAACTAAAAAATAAATGTTGGTTCGGTAAGATATACCGCCCTCGTACATATAATTTGCGTGCAGGACGTACCTACGTATATAAACGCGTGTTTATTTTCATAAAAGCTTTGAGGAATTTGGCCAACTAGGGGAAAAAAAATACCGGAGAAAAATTATTTTTCGTGTTTTTTTTACTGGTTAAAAAAATATAATATGTATGTGTATATCGTTTATAAGCTTTTGTTGAATTTTAAAATAAACCTTTTGCATAGAGTACCGCAATACACACACACACACACACACACACACACACACACACACACACACACACACACACACACACACACACACACACACACACACACACATACAGCGAGCGTGAAGGTAAGTTTGGGGTAGGTATACCGTATACGATACTTATATAATCAATACTCTGCCATACTGTCTTAAATTATGCTGCCGGTTGAATATAATATATACATATAAACTGTGAAGGTAGTAGTTATAGGTACCTTATACTGCGCAGTGGTTTTAGCTGGAAACTATATTACATATATGTATAATATAAACGTTCAGTGGTGTGTTTACGGGGGTCTTGGGTTTGACCCCCCTCTGCTGGACAGAAACATTTATTATACGCATATTTAAATTAAAGTTTTTGAATTTACATTTTATAATAATTATAATACATTTCAGTTTTGAAGTATTAAAATAATAAACCCGCACGCCTTACTCGTTTAAGCTATAGCTTTAGTAGTATAAACAAAATAAAAATTTAATTTACTCGTATGATTACAATTTAATTTTATTAAATAGCTCTTGTCAACTGAACACATATTGTAAAACATTTTCGATCAATTTTAAATGAATTTAATACGTATACATATACGTTTTTAATAAATGTAGGTATAGTGGGATGACCCGGCGGAGGGAATTATGTAATTTATAAAAGGAAATACTTAATAATAATATGATGTTTGCTTCAAAAAGCTTCATTGTTACCTACATTTAGAGTTTGGACATCGTATATTATGGTATAATATGCTATACAATGATTTATAATTCAGTGGTGCATTTATTCTGAGAAGTGAGAGTTATAGTCTTTAAAGAAAAGCATATATATAGAGCTAGTCGGAACTGTAGTTGGCAATATTTTATATTATTTAGTCAATATTATATTGCGTTCATGAGTATTTCCCTCAACCATTCAAAGTTTTAAGACTTAAAACATAATATTCTATTGACGTGTAATGCACGATTCGCACGTAATAATATATTCCTATAATTGTATATTATAAACTATCTGACCCTGTGCACTTCATTGCCCTTAAAAAATGACAACCCTTTAAAAAATTGTGATTGTTCAAATCCTTTTGGATGTAACTAGCAGCAGAATGTCCAATTCAGCCACCCTGGTATGCAATCCGACTATACGCCGGATCGCGGACATTGTACGACAGCATATCAAGTAGATATGTAGGTATATCTAATATATAAAAATGTCACGCCACAGTGTTTGTTATTGAACTCCTTCGAAACAGCTTGACCGAAACTAAACAGTGTTATAATTATTAATAATAGGCGTATAAATCTCCAATTAAATGAATCAAGTATAATAGAGAAAATCGGAATAAACATTTACCAGACTTAATGGAATGCTTTCGGTTACCAATTGTTTCACATGAATTTTTTGAGTGTACTGTTGATAAAAAACCATTTTTGAAGATAAATAACAATTGTACTATATAATATTTTTATACTTGATTTTCTTATTTTTTCAAAATACCTATATTATGTTGGTAGGTAGAAAATATTTAGATGAAGCTTATGTTGTTCATACAGTCCTGGGCACTGACTTAGAAGCACCAAATTTTACTTGTTGTGGTATGTTTTAATTATGAGAAAAAGAGCCAAACACCATCTTCCTCTATTGTTTAACATAATCACAAATCAGTGGAAAACTATCCCAATAATAAATTATACCACTAAATAGTTACGGTGAAACGTATTTACTCGATGATGGTTTGAGTTAAAAATATGACCGGATTTAAGAAAATATTGAGAATTACTCTTAATACCACCAAGATCAAATCGAGTAAATAAGTTTCACCATAACTATTTAGTGGTATAGTTTTCCACTGATTCGTGACTATGTTTAGCAAAAGAGGAAGATAGTGGAATTCCAACATGAGTAGCTGAGAGAATGGTCAAACGACCAATGTTGGCCGCGTCTCCTTCAGTAGCGATGGCGTCACGCAAGTGAATGTACTCGTCTGATCGTAATTTCTACTGATTGAAACGAATGAAATTGAGACGCTCCATTAATATTCAAATTAATAAAAATAATAATAAATAAATATTATTCTCAACTCCTATAACCCATAGGTAGAAACCATTAATAAACAAAAATTTCTATCGTAAATCTTAAAATTCCTGTTTGAGCACCTACCGGGGGTTATCAATTCCCTTTTTAAATTAGCCTATGGCACTCACAAAATATGTGGCTTTCTATTGGTGAAAGAATTTTCGGAGTCGGTTCAGTAGTTCCAAAGATTACCTTCAACAACGTTACCTAACAACTCCTCTTTATATACTATTATATAGGTATATAATAGTATAGATATAGATATAGATTTGAAATGTTTTTAAAATACATTAGATACGTTTTAGTGTATTACGTATATTGAATTTTAAAACAAGGTTTCCAAAAACCATGGTTCTTAAAAAACAGGTAAATATAGTAAATGTATATAAATGTATAGTAAATCGTTATTAAATTCTGCTCCGTTCTGCTATTTAAATAACTAAATTTTAAAAAATCTGCGCATTTTCAACATCCTCGTAATTATAATAAAAATCTATCAATATAATACGTTATATAATATTATTATGTTTCATTATACTCGGATAAAGTGCATCGGAAATAGTATCAAAAAAAGTAGATAAAAAACCTTTATACCATTTGTAGTCCCTCATCGGTCGCAACAATATTGTGCCATCGTTTTAAACCGTTCCTATGATCATCACAAACACATAAACAATAAAGTGAGTGAGACCAATATTTTTTATAGCATGACATTATAAATTTAGCTTTGATTAAGGTTGCTGTTTTTTATATAGCTGCGAACCAATAGGTTCTTTTCTCGCATCGTTTTATTGTTTTCATTTTTATGGCGCCAACCATAAAATAGACATTTTAGATAACCCTGTTAGAGAAACTGAGAAAAACGTACCCTCTTATCTAATTCATTCCTAAGAGGACACATTATAGTATCATTCTTTCTCTGTCTTACACACGTGCATGTATATTACATGTACCAACCTATTATAGTTTCAAACCTCTCTTCGTAATTCACTCATTGTGATTGCATTGTATTTAATTGTTTGAGTTAAGGTATTTTTAAAATCTAATTAAAAATTATTAAGATTATCTGTGTTTTATCAGAAGCTTTTTAATAAATAATAAAATAAATTGTTATAAATAACTAAAAAATTTAAAAAAAATTAATTCTAATATCTTTCTATAAAATCATAATATCAAAAAAACTTTCAACTAAACAAAGATAATGTTATTATTTTTATTCTTCCTTATAATCGGTTATAACACCTTAATTTAAGCAATGTAATCACATCAATAAAAATACAGAGAGAAGTTTTTACTGCATAGTATCACGTATGTAAGACAGAGAAAAGTTTTTACTGATGCGTCCTTTTAATGTAATGATTTCTTGCCAAGTTCGCTGTAAAAAAAACTACAAACTCAGTATATAAGAGGCAGACTAGCAGTATTACTTACTTCTAAGGTCCAAGGGATCACTATGGAGTATTATAGTATTATAGAGGGCTGTCAACCGTTTGCGCTCATTTTGGATATTTGACCTAAAATTTGATAAATCGTTTGCTCACACATTTTTCAAAAGGTTATGGCAAGTTTACTCTTGTCTTAAAAAAATTGGTGTAGCACTGTAGCACATTGGTCATTTAGACCAGTTGGAAAATATGATACATCGTTTAATAATATATTAATTATACAGGAAAATTATCATTGTTGGTTTATAATACCTACTTATTTAATTATTCGTGATTGTTTTTATTTTTTCTTATTAATATGTATGTTATTATCCTTTTTATTAACTACTATTGATCACCGTGCTTAAATATTGAAGTGAAAATAACGTACAGTACAACAATAAATATTTATAGTAATTTGTCTTAAGCCAACTTTACCGAATTCTTACTTAAATTGTCTACACGTTTGACACAATATAATACATTGTATGTAAATACAATGCATTTTTAATAAGTAGCATCGTAAGTTCATATACAGTTATATTATATTTACCTAACGGGAGCCTGTGATTAATATGTAGGTATAGTCATAGACGCAACTAGGGAAAATTTTCTGGAAAGGGGTCTAGAATTGTATATCAGCAGCACAGACCTTGATAATATTTATTTTGAATTAAAATATGATAAAATAACTGGGGCCAATTGTAATGTTTCCTAATCGCGCTCCCCTAACTATGGGTCCCACCTATAGATGACTTACATCTCAAATATGCATCATAATATATTCATACTCTTTTCAGGTAGGTACCATAAACTCTTTGAAAAGGAAAGGTGTGCAGTTTTGTCAGTCCAGATAGGTATTATGAAAGTTTGTTGAATTAGAGTTAAGACTAGCATAATATAAATATCAACAGTATCGTACTTTATCGTCGGTTCATCTATTAGTCGACGATGGTTTGTTTCATTTTTGATATAATATGTGCGCATAGGTACCTACCTATTTCAAGGTAGTAAAATTAGTATACGTTATTTAATTATGGCAATTTATATGCGTTATACGTTTTGCTTATTTTATCGGAGTATGGGAATAATATACGATTTGGTGGTTTAAAGGGCTCCCGAGGACTGAGTGGTAAATTCTATGTATCAACGTTTCGGGCCCAGTGGTGCAAAAAGATAATTTTTAAAATACTATCTAGATAAAATAATACAGATATAAAAATATCACACTTACCACAACTTTTTCTAGATATTAGATAAAAAAATAACACCAATTTATTTAGGTAAAGTGGATACTGGATAGGTACTATATTTGTCTTACAAAACCGTTATCAGTATGGTATGGAAGAAGTTTAGGGCAGAATACGAAGTGCCAAACACGTATTTTGTTAAAAGTAAAATGGCCGGTGAGGAAATTACTGTTCTGAGGATCAACACTTAATCAGATACCTAGCTTACTTTTACCTATCTAGATAGTATATAATATATATAGTTTAAAAAGGTAATTTAAACAGTTTTCATCCATACTTGAGATAAGGATATCTATTCCTTTTTTTTTTAAATGTATCGAGTCCACACGTATAGGTACTATATTGTCCGGTGAGATGACTTTATTATATGTTGCATTATGGGGTGTCGTTAGACGTGACATAAAGCACACACACGAGAAAAACAAGCGGATTCACCGATAGTTGGGGGGGGGGGGCTTGCTTACCTGGAATAAGCGGATTCGTTTCGTTTGGCGGCGGTGGCATAACTATCGTGGTGACGCGCGGCATAGTCGAACCGTTCGGCCACCGGTGACGGCGGTGACATGAAGCTTTCAGACGTGCTCTGCGATACCGGAAGATAATGGTTGCGGCCGCCGCCGCCACTGCCACTTCCTGTTCCGGCGGCGGTGCCATGACACGATGACGACGACGATGACGAGTACCGATCGTCCGGCGGCTGCTGCTGGTGATGGTATTGTTGTTGTTGGGAGTGGTGTTGTTGATACGACCGGCCGGTCGACGATGCGCCCGATGAGTACCGTTCGGGGGACGGCGGTGGAACGTACCGGTCAAGTGCCAGGTCATGCAAACGGTAATGGCCCTCGATGGTGCCGTGGTACCGTTCGGCGGGAGACGGTGGTTCCAGCAACGATGCCGACGACCGGCGCAGCGTGCCACCACTGCCGCTGCCGCCAACGCTGTGGTGATTGTTGTGGTGATGGTGGTGGTGATGGTGGTGGTGGTTTCGGTCTCTGCGGATTTTACAGTAGTCGACTCCATCTTGACCCGGCGGTAAGGGTCTCATATTGCCGCCATTGGCGTCATTGTCAAGACATCTGAAACGATCAATTATATATTATATTTTAAGTATGTTTTTAGATGAAACCTGTTTAGTTATATTTTAGTAGTTAAGTTAGAACAATTGTTCAGATTTAACTGGGATGTATTGGTTTTATAATATGATGTGTGTTTTTTCCCAAATGTATTTTTTATTTTTTTCCGTCAGAAGATGATTTTCATAGTAGAAAAAATGATTTGATCTTAAACTTCTAGCGGTTTCTAGTAGAAAACTAGATCCAACCTTCTTGGAGCGGAGGCAAAACTGAAATATTACCCTATTTTTCTTAACTATCAGAAAAATCCAAAATTGCGACATAAATATTTGATAAAAGCGATTTTATTATTTTATTGTAATTCAACAACAAATAACCGATTTTCTTTTTAATATTTTGGCTCTTTTTGAACTATAGACAGTTGAAATTTTTCTTTACATTTTGATATTATAATTTCTTCTAAAAAGCTTGAAAATGTAGTGCGACGTTTCTCATAAGTTGGCGTAAATTAAATTTAAAAAAAAACTTAGCTACTATATTATATTATAGCTATTATAACCTACTTATTAGTTATTTTTTATTATGAATTATGACTGTAGAAAATATTGACAAAATCGTATCAAATGTGGTATACCTATGAGTCTATGGCTAATCAGTAAACTTGTGTGTAAATGTGCCATCATTCAGTTACTATCAGCTGTATCTAACAGTATAACCTTATTATAGAATGATATACTTTATTATCTTAGACCTTAGTCTGTAGTTATAAGCTATTAATGACTTTCGGGGTTAGCCCCTTAAAGACCTACCATTTGTGTCTTTGATTTTATCCCCACAATTCACTAAAATTTTTTATTTCTTATAACATTACATATTCCTATCTTAATGAAAATTTCTGGGCCACTGGTTACTGACAACAATCGAAGAATTTTGAAGAAATGTCGAAAGAACAACTCCGTCACACCAGCACACCACACTCTTACCCTAGCTTTTGGAATTAAAGATTGGAATTCCGAACTTTCTTGTAGGTTATAAAAAAAGTTATCGTGCTTACATTTCTTTACAGCATGTAAAATTATCTTGTGAAATTTTAGTACAAAAATTCAGCATTTGGCGTGGGAGTGGCTCAACACTCAACAACTAAGTATATCATGACTTTTCGACGAGCCTCGCTCAGATTTGTTTTCTACATCACGATAATTTAAAGTATTTGTCAAATTAAATATAATACATCTTAGTATCTTACACTGAAATACACATGTCTAACATACGGGGATCATCGGATTTATGTACCTATTAGAAACGAACTTTTTAAGTTTTAATGGTATTAAAAAAAATATAAATATATATTTATATAATATAATCAATAATCATACTTAATACTTAGGTAGGTACCTACTTACTACAAAACAAGGACTCTTGTGGGTTCACATATTTTTTATCGTTAGTATTGTATGTCAAGATAATTGTTAACTATTAATAATAGTTAAGCATTTTATGCTAAAAAAGAATCACATATTATTATGTTTTTTATAACGTTATCAATAGTTAACAATAATATATATGGTTTATTAATACATATTTTCTTAGGTAGTTATTCGAAAATAATGTATTTTATTTGAACACTAATGTAAATGAAATAATATTATAATATTGTGGTTGAACATTTTAATACTAATCATATACCTACAGTAATAAAGTCAATCGAAATGTAATTTGTTATCAATATTTTAAATTTCAATGAAAAATTGTTGTTACAGTATAGTGTAAAACGAAATAAATAATTACAACATTATAATAGTGGTAGCATAGAATTTCTAAAAATGTTTAAATGCATAAAGCAGTACAATTGTTACAATATTTTCCAAAAACATAATGCTACAAAATCGTTTTTTGATCAATTATATTGAGCATCTTTTATATTTTTTATCCATGCATTTTAGTGGTTAGGTGCATAAAAGAATATTTATAAATTCGTGTTTGATAGTTTTTGAGTGCATATAAGACTCCATATTCTATGTTTTATAATAATTGCAAATTTTGATTGAGTTTCAGTTTATATAGATAGGTTGTAGATATACGCGTCATATCTGCTCAATGCTTTAATGTGTTTATTTTATTAAAGATATTATAATATAGAGAATGAAATCCTAGGCAAATTATTCTTTTTTTTATGTAGCATTAAAAAAACAACAATTTACGGCGAGAGGTTTTAAGTTCACTCGCCGAGTTTAATCAATACCACGCGCTTTTACTTCCGTTTAATATAAAGCTTTCGCCGTATATTCATTTATTCCAGCTTTTATTTTTAATCTCAATTTGAATGAAAAAAAAAAATAGGTACTGACGGGGCAGTATTTTAAGGATTTTCCTACTCTTTGGTCGTTCGGTTCTCAACCAATGATGTATTATTATTTAGATTTTAAAATAAACGATAAATCATTTTAAAATACAGGTATCTACGTATTGATACGTAGTATTGAAGTATTTATTTTTTTTATACAGAAATAAGTGCCGTGACTTGCTTGTATAAATTAAGTACTAAAAAATTAAGTATATTCATAAAAAAAAATAATAATAAAATAAAAAAAAATAAAATATGTATAATACATATTATAGAAATAACAAAAAAAAAAAAAAAACGAGCGAAAGTGTCATTAATGGGTGGCTGCTCTCATCAAACGTAACATGTTATATATAATTTATTGTAAACTGTTATTATTATTAATATTAATTTGTTTTGATACCTTATATGTATATTCTGTATCACATTTACCTATTGTGCCTAAGGTATAGATTGTAAATTTCTCTTAAAAAAAAAAAAAAAAAATTATACAGAAATGTAAAATTCAAAATAACAAATTACATTTAAATAAATGTATAAAAGACAAATATCTATTGTTTTATATTTCTGCTTTAATAAAAATCTAAGACACTCGTATATCATCGAAAATTCAAGATACTCGGATAGGCGATAGGACAACAATGTGAATTTAAAATATTAGTGGCAAAGGGCACAATATGGTGAAGTCATGTGTTCAATTCTCATAACTAACCAGTATTTAAAATGGTTATGAATACATTTTTTCAACATTTTTAGAATAGTTATTTGACATGAAATATTTTAAAAACAATAAAACTTCTAAAAAATTACTATACAAAAAAATATTTAATTGTAAAAATAAATTATTTTACGAAATATAGTTATGGATTTCCTATCTAATTATTGTATTTATTGTTTATTGATACGTAAATATTTATAAATAAAAAAATTAATATAATTTTAATGAAATCTTGTGTAATAGATTTTCACGTACGTAAACGTGAACAATATATTTACCTATTTATTTTTATCGCATTGCATTCTTTTGTTGTTTTTTTTAGAAATTTCCGCAAAATAACATTACCCAAGTTTACCATGAAAATGCTAGCTCACATATTGTTATTGCGAAATCTTAGGCACCCTGCTGTACACCTAAATCGTAAAACGTAGGCATGCCACGAATGTGAGAATTGGGTATTCTTCCAACAACGTAATATAAGTGACAACATAACAAGTAGATTTGTGAAAGAAGATGTGTTCATTACACGCATTCCTCTGATACATAAAGACATGTTTTTCGATTTTAACCAATTGCTGCACCACGCCACTTCGATTTTAAACCACTGAAAATTCGAAAGTCTCGAAAACGGTCGCTTTTTGTAGTGGCCACTGAATTGAGAAACACGCGTGTTATTTATCACAAGGTGGCCTTGCCAAAAAACTTGTACATTTTTACCTCAAAGATAACACTAATACAATAATTGTAAATGTATATATATGATTTAAGTTAAGTGTTAGTATAACAGTACAGTTTGATCAAAATATACGATACAAAGTATAATATTATACAAATTGAATGAATGCAAATTATTAATATTGTTTTTAAAACTAAATTGTTTCATTTCAAGGTTATCACAAATTAATATATCGTGTTAAATTTCACTTAAAAAGAAGCCGTATTGAATCATAAAAATTATTACCTACGCCCAATTTGTTATCGAATATGATAATAATTTATAGGTTAAAAGTATTTATGATTTATTGGAAGGAAAATATACACATAATTCACGTCATTATATATGTTTTAGGTATAATAAATAATAAATATAGATACATATTAAATAGGATTGAAGGTTAAATATTATTTTATGGTTGTGAATGAGATGATATTATCAACAAATAAATTTTTCATTTTTCATTTTTTGATTTGAGTGGTTTATAATATAAATTATACGATATTGTAGTATAATACTATTGCTACATTCCCTAATATCTATGAAAACAATTTTTACAACATGATTAAGATTGGAATGACAAATAGTGTTTTTCGAATTTTTCGAAACCTATCAAGACAAAAGGTAATAGTGAATAAATTAAAATTGTATCATATTATTATGTCTACGCATAGCTATTACTAAAATAAACAGTTGATGGAAATACAAAGTATTTAGCATTATTATTTTATAAATCAACTACTTATACAAAAATAACCACAATCATACATTTTTATTTAAAATACATTACATTTTACCTTTTTCGATGACTTTGCGGAATTTTCGCAATTATATGAAAAATTACCAGTTTATTTTAGAAACAACAACTTCAAAGTAATAAGCACCAATGCACCATCTTTGTTTAATTTTCAATTGATCGACAAGATATAAATAACATGTATTATATGTTATATCAATATTATCATCTTATAGACTTCATTGTGACTCAGG
>NC_042494.1:113330564-113356196 GCF_005508785.2 Acyrthosiphon pisum | reverse complement strand
GATTGAAATTTAAAACAAGATTTCACGTAAATATTTAATTCTGTTACCAAAAATTCTAAGAAATACATAAGCACAGTTTATTTTTATAGTCATTTTAAGTTCGAATTTGGACGAAATTACATATTAAAAAACCTGGAATAACTATTTTAGTTATTTTGTTGTGATTGTATAATATTACTTGTGGGTACTTGAAACTTCTAAAGTATACTATTATATATCTATGATAGTACCACGGTTTGTTGTTGATGTATAACGCGTTACCTAATGGATATTATGATATGATTAATTTGAAAATTATTAATAATACTATAGATAAGTATACCTAAATATGTACCTATGTCTAATATCTAGACTGACATACCGTCTCCGCTCAGAATCGTTTTTCTTATACAGTGATATTATATCATTGAATTCAAATTTAATACTATCCATTATACAGTGACCCACTTGTAACCTACCGTATAGCAAAGCGACATCCACTTACCCACCTTTTTTATTATTAGAAATTAGAATACTATCCCTCGTCCGCGATGTCTGTCTTATTTTAAGTAGCATTTTGTAGTAGGAATGGATTATGATTACATTTAAAGGTATCTATATTTTGATATTTGTCATACATCCATTATATTTGACTAAGCAGTAAGAACGTTTGCAATTATTATAGATTCCAGTATTTTGAGTAGGTATCTTCCTTTGATTCTGGTTGAGAGATTGCAACGTTCAGTGTAAGTTGGGTTTATTCGTTATTCTGGACATTTATTTATATTTTTGTTTTCGTCATTGTTTTAATAATAATTTATTATTCGTGCCCCGCGACAGTGTGCCAAAGTTGCCCGCTACCATCTGCGCTTCCGCATGTTCCAAATACCCACCAACGCCTCTCCCCTTTCACTCATTTTTGCTAAATCGCACGCAATTATTAATTAATAAATATTATTATAATCATATATTATGGTACCGGCCGTTCACTAAGTTTTCAACGGAGTACGATCGACCAAAAATATTACCGACCAAGATCTTTTACGATGATATCCGTGAGGCATGACAACGATTCGAGGGACCATCGACGAATATATTATTTTGTGCCTTGATTGATCTATGTAGTTATATATTGTACATTTGTACGTTATATCATAACAATAAATTAATATATTACTACCTATTTTGAATATCTAGGTGGTACGCCATTATATAATATTGTTATTGAAAGTATGTCGTGAGCGAAAAAACAAAACAAAAGTCGCTGGACGGGTCTTTTTATCCCGTTGTTATTATTATATTAATATATATATTTTTTTGTCCCTATTTTATGATTTTTTTCTCTATCAAAGTTTGCACCCGTTTGGCTTTTTTAGCATACAATTAATTATTTCTTATTTAATAAATGTTATTTTTCCAACCATTTTTTTTTTGTTGTGAGTAATTTTATTTGTATTATTACTATTATATAAATTATTACATAATTATTTCCTGTAATATGTTCCAAACGTGAATCTTATAAAAATTCCACAACGCTCCAGCCCTTTAGGTCTCAGCTAGTTGGCAAACTTGCAGTCAAAAACGACAAACGAACACGGAACAACCCCATGGCCTTCGGTTCCGTATATTATATTTTGGCAGATAATCGAAAGATCACAAGATTCTGAGAGGTTCTGGATATTCCCAATAATTTTCTTCACTCCTTTTCGAATGCCCGATAATCAGTTAAAATAATGAGCTTAACTTTGATAGAGGAATATCGCAGCTGATACATAGGAGGTTCCACTCTTTACTTTAGGTATTGATGAGAGGATAAGAAGGCATGTTGTGATATATTGTAAGGTCAATAGAGCTCTCGTATTGTTATACTAACAATTATTATTTTTAATGTGGATATGAATAATTTATTTTAAAAGTAATTATAATATTATTATAATATATATCAAATAATTACTATAAAAAAAATAAATACTACCAAATATATTAAATTATTAACGCATCAATATTATATAGCTTTCGCAAGGTTCATTGCTTTGATCATGGGAGAAAAGTGGTTAACAAACCTCTACATTATCCAGTTTGAACTTTTGATCGTACAATAATATAATACATTATAGTATTGATTATAGCATTGATTTTAAATGACAACAATGTAACTTATAGGACCTATCTAAGTAGATGTAGAATATTATTTCTAATAAAATAAGGTTAACACAAAATAGACTTGTATCAAATTTTAAAATAAAGGTTTAACATTTACTACTAAACACTGCCAATATACAGTGAATAATGCAGAAAAAATAATTTACCTCGGACTTAATTTAAAAAAAAATGGTTAAGTCTTTAATTACATTTTAACTGTATGAACATTGTACACTATTCATATAATATAAAGTAGATTAATTTAACGGTGGGAAAGGAATATTTTATTAAAATAGTGGTATAAATAGTCCATAATTTGCACGCTTTACAAGTTTAAATTTATTATTGCATTTTTTTACATACCATAATATATTTATACTATTTAAAAAAAAATAGGAGTTTCATAAAGATTTAAGTAAGCCATTAAAATTTGAATCTTTAGTATAAATATTCATTAAGTCCCAATTATTTCTAATATTTTACGTTTATAATTTAAAATATATAACTAGATTATCATGTATAAATAATAATTTTTTTTTGTTGGTACCAAATAGTTTTTTTCTATAATGATTTTCAAATATATAAAACTCAACTATTTATCTTACAATTCATTTTCACAAATAATTTTTAAGAATACATTATTGTAATTTGTCAATTTTAATATTTATAATATATTATAATATATATTTATAATGATTTTGAGATGTTATAATATAGATACCTAAATGGAATAATATTATGTATTGGTAACCTTTGTTTATAGCTCCATTTGATATATATACATTATTACAGATAAAAATAATTAGGTATAGCTGTTGTTTAGTATTTTAATTTTTTGCTCAATTGTCTACTTTTTATTTTTATTATAGTCAGTAATTAAAACATTTTTCAGCTAAGAATTTTGATACGTGATAATAATTTGATACAATTTTTAATACTATAGATACTATCTTAAATCGTGGTACCTACCTAACATAATATAAAATAATGATAAAAAGCTTAATTTATTATTACGATATATAATAATTTTAGATACTTACCTATTTTAAATGTTTATGTTAATGTTTATTAATGTCAATTTTTAAATGATTTCAAGATAAGAGTGTGATAAATACTTATTTGTCCAACACACTACACAGAATTAGTATAAAAACTGGAATTGAATTTATAAGTAGGTATGTATTAAAAAATTAATTTAACATAATGTTAATACTATAAAATCATGCATTTTAGGGTTAAGTTTTAATGTCTGTATGCACAGTCAATTTATATGACACATATATTGACTATGCATACAGGAATTAGTGTTTTAGCGTGTTTGTAATGTATTTAAAAATATTTTGTTTATATTCTTGACATTATTTTTGATTGGTTTTCTTATGCTTATAGGCACTAAAATTATGATCATTTTAAATCTTACTATCTACCTTATTGTTTTTGTTTTTGTGTATGAAATATGTATAATGTTTAATTATGTTTCACTTTCCAAGCTTTTCAAGTCATTGATAATTCAAAGTTTAAATCAACACAATTTTAAAACTTTTAGTTAATTGTCAACAGAAAATAATATGTGTAGTATTGGTATAAATACTTGTTTGGAAGTCTATTTCCAAAAACATTTTTTCGTATTTAGCAAATATTTATGATAATTTATAAGCTCGTGAAGAACATAAAAACTTAACTTTGTTAATCTTATCATGAAAATGCAGTACACGGTTGAATACATATTATGTATTACATAATACATATTATGTATCGAGAACGAGTAAATACAAAAGTAACATTGTTATAATTTTCAAAATGAATTACAAATAAATTATAACCAGCGCAAACCTGAATTTTGGGAGGGGGGGGTTCTACAATATTTTTGGGCCCTCTCTTAACATATAATATATACATAATTAACAGTGTTCTATAATTACTATAGTACCTACCAAATTATATATTTCCTTAGATCTAATATCTATTTCTAAAATAATTGCAATGTTTATTTATCATTTAGACTTTTATTGTTAATAATATCTATAGCAGTTAATAGTTATAATCATAATAATTTATTGTACGCTAATTTAAAACATATTACGTTTTATTTTATTTTTTTTATCACGAAACATGACTTATTTTTACCACATACTTATTTTAGAATTAAACTTTATTTTAGTAACATCAGTTAAAATACAGCTCCCCTATGCTCTGAGACTTATACATTGTAGGGCCTCTGTTACGAAATGTCGAAGGGGCAATCCGCGTGCGTACGCCTATGATTATAAGTTATAACATTATGTACAGTGTACATTATTACACGAGTACCTACGTAGTACATACACTGATAAACACTAGACACTACACACTTTAAAATATTTAATAAGTCCTAAAATTAGTTGTTTATTAATACATAGGTATCTATATTAGGTAAACATATAATATCATACATATAGTCATACAATGATTAACAGTTTAAATAATTTTATAAACGAAGGAAATATGTTATCGTGATTATAATTCAAATTGTGTTCAAGAACACAGAACATTTTCATAATATTATTATTAGAATTACCCTGATATATTAGAGGTTAGGTTATGTTTAATTGAAAACATTCATATTAATTAAAATCCCACAATTCTATTGCTATTCACTATTGACATGTAAAAGCCAAAAAGGACATTCATTGTTTTATAAAAATCCGAATGAATTTTCACATATATTTTCAATCCACTGAATACAACGTCATAATGTCCTCGGGAATATTTAGAATTTCAGTATAATATTATTATTGAACGAGACATTTCCGATAATTAATTGACAATGAGATGTAGGTACTATAGCTAGATCCCAGAGGATGTAAATGTAGGATTTTGTTTCGTATTTCATTAATGATTTTCAAATGTATAAGTTTTAAGCACACTTTTAATTGTATCAATATTTTTAATATTTAAATTACTGACATTTATATAAATGTATAGTGCTTTTGTACGTTTAATATAAAACGAATAAATACAATTCGTTACATTTATTGACATTTATTATGTTAGGTACGGTATCATATAAAATGCATTTAACTATTGTCTGTTTATTAAAAATTAAAACAGCAAATAGTTTGAAATATCTGCCAGGCTAAATTAAATTATAAATGTATATTTTCATTCTTAAATTAATTTTAAATTTAAATTAATCATAATCTTATGTTGAGAGCTTAAAATATATTATAATATGGTATTATAAAATAGCATATTTTGTTTAATTGTGTTATTATTGTTCATTGTTACGACTTCTTTGAGTAAATGCTACTTTTATTTAATAACTAATTAATATAACTTAAAAAAAATAAAACGGTTATCGAAATGCATTCAAATTTAGTTAATAAATAAATAAGACATTGTACCTACTTATTGACTATTGTTTATTATTTTCTGTGAGATTTTCCGAAGAGTTGAAAAGATATATGTATATTGTATATATATTATGAATTATGAAAAAAATTTTTTTTTTTAATTTTTAATAACGAATTTATACAATCTATACATAACAAAAAAAATATAATATGCATAATGGATGTTTTTTAAATAACATAAATATAGAAAATAGAAGAACTAACCAATGGAGGCACTTTGGCGTGAATTTACAATTTATTTAGGTTTTTGTGTGTTTAATTTATACGATCTCGGGGACATTGTGGCTTGAGTCTTCTGGGGTGGAGGATGTGTGAAGGGTATGTGGTTTGAGAATAAGGAGGAATATGCTTTGTGGTTATGAGTCTGATGATTTTTGATCTGAACACACTTATAAATAATCTGTATCCTGTACTGCAATGAAAGTGAAGTGAAAAATTTAAATCCGACCACCTTTGTTTACTATTTTAGCATAGGTACCATTATAGTATATTCCATTTTTTTAAACTTAATCTAAATATTTAAGCATAATTGTATATGTGACATGGAAATCAAGGCCTTTTGAAAAAGGTGCCTATTTAGAATTGATCGGAAATATAATATATTACGAAATATGATATTATGTTATTTATAAAATTTAAATAATTGCTGAAAATGTAAGGAATTAAATTTACATTATTAGTTTTTTTTTAAGACCAATCTTTTTGAAATTAAAATCCATAAACTTACGATTCAAATTTTAATTAAAAATTATCTAATTCAAAACATGTATACTTTGATTATTTTAATCATATTTATTTAAAATAAAAATACATTTTTATAATCGTTATGAAAAAAATGTACCTATAATGGCAAACATTTTAATTAGAATATATGTCAACTATTTATAAAATTATTATAATAAGTAAATTTAAATTTAATTAAATCCTAAATATATTTAACTATAATAAATCATACAGTGTTTTATCTTTTCAAACTATATTACATTTATTTAATATATGACACGAATATTTTAACCCATTTAATCTAAAATTATAGAATACTAAAAAAATTAATAAGATTGGCTTCAACATTGTATGCGATATTAATTTTAATTTACATGCATATATAGAAAGTTATATGGGCTATACGAGAATTTAATAATTTAAAGATGTCGTGATGGGTTAATGTAAATTCCATTATCCCACTATTTTAAATTAGTAATATTAGCGAGACACCATCTGTAATCTATGTAAATTATGTTTGTATAATTCTAAAATAGAATAATTTACATTAGGTAGAGCATTTTATTAATTATTTGTTTCAATCTTAATGTAGTTATACCTAATGACCTAATGTCTAAAAGTTTTAATTTTTTTTATAAATCATTAAATTTACTTATAACACTTAATTTTAAAATACATTATTCTTGTTATTATTTTTGAGGTGCCTATACCTCTTTTAAAAGTTCGACGTTTGTTTTTAATTTAAAATTCTGAAGTAGGATATTTTTTTGAAAATAATGTTGATAATTTACCAACATTGAATATTGATTATTGAATCGATAGTTTATTACTTGTTGGAATACATTTTAAGTTTAAATATTTTGTGAATGCAACTGAAATACCTAACCTTCTTATGGTTATAATAAAACTAAAATAGTATTAGATATGTAAAGTGTTATTTATATCCAACTGATATAAATACATTTATTCAAAAATATAAAGTTTTTATGTAAGTACCTATCAAAATAAACTTTAAAAATCAGAATTTGTTTAAAGTTTAATTATATTTAATGCATTGAAGAAAAAATGACTATATTATGATAAAAACCAGTTTAATAAATTCCGGAAATTATATGGAATTGAAAATTTAAATATTATGTTCTCAGAACATATAATTTAGAAACTAAATGACTGAATCATTTTATGCTTCTGAATATATAAAATATATTTAGACAACACCAACAAAATCATCATATTGCTAAAACTTATTGATATATACATCTTAATATAAGGAAACTATTGTATTATTTATATGTAACTGCTAGCTAATGTTTTTTTTGTTGCAAGCTAATAACTTAGTAGTTGATACTGTACCATGAATAAAAAAAATATATATAATATAATCTTTGAAATTAACTTATATTTTGATGATAAATTAATTAGTTACAACCAGTTATTTAACATTACCGATTTCAGTATTGTATTAAGTGCGTATTATTATATAGAGCAACTGATTAGTGAATATTGTTATCGTAGAAATAGTAGGTTTATTATATATTTTATATTTTTAAAAAAAAATTTAATAGATACAATAAATTATAGTTATTGAAGAAGAATATAAATTGTAGAAAATGTTTTTGAAAATGTAATAGTTACAAATATGGTACCTAGGTCAAGCATATATTGTAATTGTCTGCAGTTAGAATTAAAAATGTATATTTATTTTTAAAAACATAGTATAGTAAAGTAAAAAGATGTACCTACTAGGTACATGAGCACCCAAAACATAAACATTTAAGAATACAAATGTAATATTTTATGTTCTCGCATTACTTTCTGTTATTTATCAAAAACGTATACATATAATAGTAGGTAATATATGATCCCCAACCAGAATAAAATTCTGAATAAAGATTTACTAAATTACTTTTTTAAATATAGTATTAAAAATTGAAATTTTTTTAAATTATATCATAAGTCTTCGTTTTTTTTTAACTTTTAATAAAAATGTATGTTGAGATAAAAAAAAAATTAAAGGAATTATTGCAGTTAACAAAACCTATATACAATAATATTATTTAATTTCACGAAAACAAAATAATAATGGTAGTTATTTTACTCTTTCGAAACAATAATCCCTTTTATTTTTTTCAGTCATAATATTTGGTCCATATTTTTCCGGCTCTTATTTTATAGATGAGATATATTTTGGTTTTTAACAATACAATATATTACGATAAATATAATATTATATATTTTCAACAGAATATCACGCAATACAATAACATCCCAAGTATTAAAACACATTTAAATGACACTATATAAACATCTTGATATTTGGTCAAAATGTCTTAATATATAGTTCATATTCTTAAAAAAATTGAGTAACGACCAATAAGTAACGTTTTTACAGATAAGGTGCCACGAGACATTAATTAATAATTGACATAGTATGAAATAAATACTTGCCTTAGTATAATCATATCTTAAAATCGAAATCACCCTTTGAGCTATACAGTACATTTTTTTTTGCCATTTAATGTATATATAGAAACGCAACTGTTTATACAATCTATGCTATAAAACCTTACCCCTGTGACCCATTCAGATTAAGTAGCTTGTTCGGGTAAATTGCTCATTCGCAACAATAACCTGACCTACTTATTTTCTTTTAAAATGGATAAATTATCTAGTACATTAAAACAGTATTCTGTAAATAAAAATATTTCTTTAAGAATACATAATTCCTATTTACTACTTAAAAAATAGTGACTACAAAATTATCAGTTTGTTGATGAATAGGTACACATAATTATATTCATTGCAAAATGTCCGTATCTATAATAACATTTATTTTCATAGGTCTTTTGAGTTCATTTATGATTTTTTTTTTGTTATCATATTTATAAGAAATGTTTCTCTATATTTTTACAGCAATTATTGTTGAACAAATTGGACTCAGAGGTAGCGTATTGAGAATTGAGCACCACGGGGCAGAAATTAGAATAGTGGTGAAGGTGAATTATTATTTTAAATTTGAAAACTATGATACATATCTCATCGAAATTTAAAGATTCTACCTGGCCATGAGTTTACCATAGACCATAGTATCTTTTTTTAAATTTATAATATTTATTTAATTATAAATAATTATAAATTAAATATTATGATAATCTATTAAATAAAGTATTGATAATAAAAACACGAGTAAGTTGTTTTTAAAGAAATTTAAAATTATCAAAACTACACAGACATCATTTTTTTAATAATCGTTTGAAGTTCAGATATTGACGACATTTGTCAATATCAATCATCAAAATGTACAGATTATTTTGTAATTGAAAATTCATCATATTTAAAAAATTATAATATCGTTAAATACACATTACATGTCATATATTATGATAAAATAGATTGGTTACATTGTATACATATTACATAGTTGATTTCATTGTCTTTGAACTTTGAATACCTACTTCCAAAAACAATATTTGGAATTCGGAGTCCGGATCATAATATAGGTATTTTATAGTTTAAATTTAAGTAATCAGTTATTAGTATCTAATAATTATTTAAAATTACAAACAATATGTTAAGATAAAAATTGTTTGGTTATCGTATATTGAAATAAAAATATAAGGGTGTTTCTTAAGTTAAAAAAGCATTTGTATTTTCACAGAAACTAAATGAAAATACTAGAAATGCTATCAAACATAGATAGTGATCTTTTTACTTGTCTAATGCTTACAAATACATTTTTAAATGATATGGCATTCACATAATATATTAGGTATATAAATGTGACAAAATGTATAATTTATTAGTGATTATTTTAACAGTTAACCTTAACATGCTCATTATCTCGAAAAGTATTAACGTTTTTTTGAAAATATTGTTTTTACATGATTTGAATTGATTACAAACCAACATTTATGAAAACAATTTATATTTTCACTATTTTTATCGTATAGTTTTTTAGCTTTTTACTTTGATAAAAGGTAAAATATATTTTTAATTTTATATTCAAGAGCAGGATATTTTCTGGGAAAATAAAAATAAAAATAATATTTTTTAATGAGTAATCAATTATTTTAAAAAGGTATTTAAAGTTGAGATAATCACGAGCAGCAGAGGATCAACATTTTTCGGTTCACCTTTGTGGTATTTTACCACTCTACTCTGCTAATCAGAGTTTTAAATATTTATAACTAGATAGGTACCTAATTAACTGCTTGTTCAAAATTTGATTTTTATGCGTCGAAATTCCCAGAAAAAATGTATATTCCAGTTTATATAATATATATATAATATTAGTTAGGTATTTAATTTCAGTATAAAACTTGTATTTGCAGTATTTATATATTTAATAAAGACATTAATGATATTGGTAATTTATATGCAAAATATATTTTTTTAATTAATCTACAAAACATATACATTATTATTGCAGTTATATTATAATGTTATTATATTTAAAATTTACATATATATTATGAAATATGAATGCATTTTTATCAAAGCTTCCAAACTCTTTTTTTTAGATATTTTCGATACATAGCCGGCTTGCATGAGGAAAAATGTATTAATTAAAAAAAAAAAATTGTTCAATAAAATGTAATGGACAAATCATGAGTCACTAAATTATGTTTAAAGGACAATTAGCTCACTATTGATTCGCTCAATGTTTAGTGATTGTTCATTCAACCCCCGGATTCGATAAATAAAAATGTTTACTGACCTTGTATTTTTCAGCTGATATTCTCCATGTGAAAAAGAAATGATGTTATCACTGGATGCGTTAGGGTACACAGTGCCAGCTCTACTGAATTAAATTCGTCATGTTTATAAACATGGGAATTCGGTCCTCAAGTTGCCTGTAAATAGTAAAAAATACAAAATAACATAAAATCTTAAATAGAATTTTTAATATATAGGAAACAAATGCAAGTTAGTTTGATAATGATAATTATAGTTTAAATTTATTTGTGAATTTATTTCCTAAAATATTTTAGAAATGCAAAGTAATTATTTTGAACACGTTTTAAAAATGTATTTGATATTAAATTAATTATTAAATATTAATGTTTTCTAATTAGGTTTAAAAATTATTACAATCCGGTGGCCATACAATAGGTATTATGAAACGTTTCCATACATTAGCTGGTATTGTATGCACCAACTAAATTTAAAATATTTAAAACATTTTTTAAAACGTACTTTTGATGTGAGGGATGTAGGTATCAGTGTATCTCAATAAAATATAAATGCATTTTCAATTGAATTTCTATCCGATTCAAACACTACTTAAATTTTTTATTTTATAGAACACGATACGAATGATGTAACATTTCAAGTGAGCAACTGCCTTTAACCAAGTAATTTATATGTTTATTTATATATAAAAAATGGGCAAGATAAGGTACACAACCACCTATTTGATAAATGTTTCATTTAATCGTTTCGATAAACTATTTACAGAATTATTAATATTAATTTTAAAGCAAATGATAAATTATAACCATTCTTCATACCTATTATCTGTATTAAACAAAACTCTTTGATATATTTTGCAGTTGTGTTTTTAAAATAGTAACTATTACTAACATTGGAAGCCTACCACTACCAATAATATGTGACTAAAATTAAGATTAAGTATCATCCATAAAGTTAATATAATTTCACATTAGTGAATATAGTGAATACATAATATTTTCATAAGAACCGTTGTACTAGTACAAATATAAAAATAACGTAGTTACCTCTGGAAAGAAATTCAACATGACATGATAAACTTAGCGGTACTCATTTGTCACAGAATAAATACTTACATTATGATTATATAATATATAAAATATATATTATTTTATACTTATTAAATTATGTATAAATAATAATTTAGAGGTGCCAGTTACATCCTTTAATATTTCAGCCGTCAGATGTATTTTCTACTGTATGAAGGTTTTAAACTATTTTCATTAATATTAGTTTATATGGTACATGTATAGAATATCTGAAAAATTAAGAATTTGTCCCAAACGTATATGACGTATATAAATAATAAAAGTACCTACCCGAAATATGGTCAGCACTCAGCATCGACCCTTCAAATAGTGGCTTCACTTGGGTTAATTATAAAGCAATAACTTTGAAACTTTCTGTATAAAGTATCCCAAAGTTTTAAGTACTACTGTTGTACTAATAATAATTATAATTCTTTCAACTATTTATCAAATATAATATCCAACAAAATAGAACTTTTTTTTTGTTAGAAGATTTTAGAGAGGAAAAATGTTTAAAAATAATAGCATTCGATTGAATTCGTATGTTATGTCTCTAAAAGTGATATTCAATAATTTCTGGTGGTAAAACATGGAGTTTATGTTTCCTAACAATGAATTACTATAAAACTACATTTCTATTACAACAAATTACAAAATAAATAAATTTAAAAAATATAGAAAAGATAAATACGTACACGGATTTTAGATTACTAATTTAATATATTTTAGAACCGAATGAGTATTTTGTTAACAAGTGATTTCAAATATTTATATCTATTACTATTTAGGTACAATATAACATAATTTATAATTGAGACTGCATTTTTCATGACGTGTAACTTAAATCATTGGGGTCATCCAAAAACGAGAAACCGAAGAAATGCTTAGAACATAATAGGTATAATAGATTAATTAATATTGGTCGAAAACTAAATTGTGTTCATTTCACCACACTGCTCCCAATTTATATTAAGTGACGTATAATTGTGTATGATAAAAATGTATTAAGACTGAGAAAGTAGTTTATTAAATAAATAATAACAATATTTAAAATTGTAATTACATGTACAACGCGATGTGTAAAAATGTACAATGTAAATAATTTAAATATGTAATGGTATCTCAGTAATCAGTATACATATTGCAATCTAATATTCCCTTTAATTTTAGTTAACACATTTTAGATAGTTATTACTTGTTAGGTATCCATATATCATAGGCGCCTATGTTAGTTGTAATGGAACTATGGGAGTAAACTACATTTTAAAAACAAATTTTACCAATTAAAAAACTAGTAGGCATAGGTATTTTAATGTTTCTAAAAATTCAGTTCCTTATATTAACAGTGAACCTAATTTACAGAAGTACGACTTTTTTCAATTCAGGCAATAATGATGCTTATAAGTACTGTTTAATATTTATTAACCTAATAGTAATAGTCTTAAAAAACTTTTATCCTATTACATTATAAAACGGTTTATATAATACAATATTACAAGATTTAAACAAATATTTTAGTTTCACATCATAACATCATATTTTGCTTCGGAGTAGCAAAATTGTAATTAAAACAGTTTTTTTTATAGTCTAAAAAAACATTACTAGAAGATTATTTTTCATAACACAGTTCATAGGAAATTACACTCAATAAAATTATTAATTAAACAAGTAAAATTCTCTTAATAAATTAAGTTTTGCCAGTTTTCTAATAATGACTGCAAAAAAAATATATGTTTGTTTTATTGTTTTAAATAGCTTTTCAAAATACAATCATACCAAAATCTATTGATTTCCAATAAATCAATGAAAATAAAAATAAATATGAACATAATATGAATGATTTATAAATACATAATATTATGGTTTAAAATTTGAATCTCAGGAGTAGGTACAGCACTACAGCCAAATAGTTAATTTATCATATAATTACCAAATTGATTCACTTCATAAAGTGTATTTAATTGTTATTGTCATCACGTTCCCACGATACAATTAAATAAAACCTACACACACATGTAATGATATTGTATATTTAAGACGCCGTCTTACTAGTTTTTACTGAACAAAGCATAAATTATTTATTTATAATTATAATTGATAAATATCATAGGTATTTACGTTTATTTTATTATTTAATCGTTCAATTAAAACTTTTTTGTCAAATAAAAATAAAAATGTATAACTATATTATGTTATGTAGGTTAGTAGGTAAGTACCATTGTTCGAATTGTTCGAATTTAAATAAGAAAATTAAAAAAAAATTTACATCTATTACATCTTTATATTAGTATTATTAATCTAGGTGTACAGTATACACACACGTTTTTTTTACCAGAAAAAGTTGTATAATGATATGCTTAGAATTAAAATTCGTGTTTATCGTTTAATATAATAAGGTTACCCAGTGGCGTATAATATAGAAATAATTTTTGGTGTGGGCTATAGTAGATAGAAACTAAATATTATAACTTATAAATGTACCTAATAAAATATATTGTAGTTCTATTTAAAAATACTGTAATTTCGGGGGGGGGGGGGGGTGGCTGCTGCCCAATAGGCCCACTCCGTATATACGCCACTGAGGGTACAGTTTTATCATAAGGTAGAAATTTAGAATATTTTTATAACATTATTAAAGTTATATTCAAATAAATAAAGAATCAATTTACTGTATATGAACATATCATTCTTAAAATCATGATTATTGATGAATCAAAACACTTTTTACTCGACAAATATCTTCATATTTAGTTTAAAAATATATGTTGAAATTGTACATATTATATTGTTTTAGATATAAACAGTGGTATTTAGTTAATTTGTTGATAAATAACTGCATAAAATTGGCTCAGAGAAAATTCTAGCAAAACTCTGAATGGTATTGATTTATTCACAATAATATTTAGAAAAGTATATTGAAAACATTAATTTTATTTATTGATTCATAATAGTATGTACTAAAAACGTATACAATGGTGTAAAGTTTGAAAACATTTTTAGGGTATAACTAAATGAATATGCATAATGTAAATATTAGTATATCATAATTTAAATTTTAAATAAATAGGTAGGTAATACTTTAAAATATATGAGCTAAATACATTTTAAAGTTATATATATTGATATTTGTTTTTATTAGATTTGTGCTATTAGATGAACTAAATAACGAAGATAATGTACCTACTAAAAGACTTATGAAATCAATAAAATAGGGGCGATTATATAATTATTACTAAATTGAAAATTCGCTTTGTTTCGGACAGAATTTAGTTTTAGCAAGGTTACTGTACCTAGAGTACTACGTTACGCAGAGTTATAACTCATAATGTTTGACTTTTGATGTCTGTATAAATCCGAATGAAATTAATCATCGTATTCTAAAAGAAAATAGAAGCGAAATGTATATTTTTCAATTTTTTACTGTCCACTTTTGGTTCTCTCGACAGATGTCAAAAAACTGAAATATTTCAAAATAGTATCTATTTATATCACCCCGCCCCCCAAAAAAATTAAAAATTAAATTATACAAATTATTACACCAACTATCTTAAATTATTATTTCATTTGATAAATAAATCAGGTATTTTTAAAAACGACAAGACTGATATTTTCATGATTATTATTTCTGTGAATGCTCCAGTTTCACCATTACATACTGTGTGTACTGAAAGTTTTAATATTGATTATTATAAACCATGTATTATTAACCGTACTCGATGTGTACTTACGATATCATACAATTTGAATTTGATTTGGCAAAATGTATTCTATAATAAACGGTCAGTTGCAATTCATCCCGTTCATTATTGTAATAAACGTAATTCGCTGAATTACCATTTTAGATTATGCAATATTACTATTATACTAAATTTATGCAATTAAAAATATGATTTATAATGTATTATTATCGACTATCATCGAGTTTACGTTAAACTTTAAAATACTTAAGCTTAACACTTAAATGAACTGTATAATATAGGAATTATTGGAGATTTTATTTTTATGATATTAACTAAACTTAAAACATATGAGAATTTCATTATATATTTATTATGAACGTATTCTAATAAGATGCAACAAAATGTGATGTTCTTTAAAACGAGTTTTGCATTTTTAATTTCAATTAAATTTAATGTTAAAATACCAAAATTAGAATTTATATTCAGTGAATAGGTTAATTAAATTTAAACTTTAAATTTATGTCAATATAACACTATACATAAGCACATGACTATCGTAATTAAAATTCATCACACATTTTCTAATCATAGTTTTACGAAAAATACAAGCTCAATATTTTTTCATTATCTCACTTGAAATATTAAAAGGCACAAAATTTGAATACAAAATATTATAGTTTAATTACTGAAATGTTCAAAATTAAACTTTTAAACTATTGCGAAGTATTTAAAAACAGCTTAAAAAATAGGCTGGTGTACGTCATAAAATATTATTTTTAAATTTATTTGTAATTACTTGTAAAAATGTAATTCAAAGAATTTTCATTTTAATTAAAAGTTACTTACACCCTATAGGCCATAATTTCAAGTATATATTATATGTATAATATATATATATCAAAAATCGTTACTAACAATGTTTTGCAGAACTTTTTATTATTAAAATTTATAGCATTCAAATAACCAAGTTTCATTAATTTTGATTTTTGAATTTTAATAATTTATCATTGCTCCAAATGTGTTTTTTAATAGTAGACAACTATACGGTTTAACAGAGAAAATGAGACGAATGCAAAACACGCCGATCCTTATACATATTATGCTATTGTGTCATTTCATTTTGTTGTCGTTAAAAGTCCAATTCAATGAATAAATGAATGTAAAATTTAATAAAAAAAAGTTAGATGTAACTTGTCGTCAAATAAGAATAAAAATGTAATTATTTTAATTTATTAGACTTTAAATAAAATAGCACACTTTTTTTTAAAAACCTAACTTTCTAGGACTAGAATAATCATTGTATTACACAAAACAGTAAAATAATATTTAATATTGTTAGTAAATTTTACTAGAGTAAAAAAAAAATACATTTAACTATATTTATGACTACCATTAATAATGCATTTTACAATATCGATAAAAAAAATATTCACTGTAGCGTTACGCAGTACGGATGACGTACCTATTAATTTTTAGAGAATTAAACGAGTATATTAATGACGAGCAGATATTGAGTGGTTTAAAGTGGCAATTCTATAAATAATGAACGTCGCCATATCGATACTTATTGAAAAGTACCAAACGAAATAAAAAGGAAAAATAGAAATCATAAATTCTTTTTCTTTTCCACTCGTATTATAATATAGTCGTCATCGCAAAACGCGACCTATATACGATAAATAATAAAGTCATTCGAATTTCTCATTCGTTTCATTTACGATAAAATATTATAACATCGCCTATACATAAATTATATCATAATAATATACGACTTATTTTTGATAATATTATCCAGCTACTAATGCGTCCAAATAATGTCAGACGTCTATATGGACGTCTATGAATAATAATGTTTTACGAAATAATTATACATGTATTCGGAATATTGTGATGTCGCAAAACCGAGAATTCATCGTTTCAAAGTTTCAAACCAATCGCAGAGACAAAATATATTATAAACAATATATCGAAGGGCAATATTAGTTTGTGTCGCATATTGTATTATATGTGGGTCCGTCTCCCACTCGTCCTACCCTATGTCACTCGATCACTCCCACGCGATTCATCCTGCACATCCTAAATAACGCTATTTATACTTGGGTGTGAGCAGCGGTATTCCTGGTGTGCGTCACCTTCTGATATTATTTAATCGTTAATAAAAGTTAAGCCCCCGAGTCAGATTGCAGTCCATATTTTATCTTATGTTACAAAAATGTATATCAAAATTCATGTTACTACTTATTATTCCTACATAATGCATCGTATAGGAAGTACCATATTTTAAATTTGGGTGTAAAAACCATCGACCATAATATATAGGAGAAATCCCATGGCCCGAAACCGTTTGAAATCATTAGTTCTACTGATCAATATAAATAGATTCAAATGTTTATTTGGAATGATCACATTCAATCATTTAAGTATAATAGAGGGGTCTGTAATAATACGATTTTATTTTATATTTGTGTAATTTGTATTATTATGTAATAATATTAAACATTTAAAAAAAAATGGATGTCAAAAAAAGAAAAAAAAACTAATACCCATGTACATTTGAACAAGCAATAATTTATATTAACGTTACTTGTCTTGTTAGGAAAGAGCTAAATAATAAAGAAGTGGTCCAAAAAAAAAAATAAAAAAAATACCACAGACCAAAATTCTAGTCGCGCACGCCTACATACATACATATATACACATCATATTGTATATACTCGTCGTCGTCTCTCTCGTTGGTCGCGGGTAAAGGCGTTTAGTGGCTGTTTATCGTAAAGTTTTTTTTTTTCGGGGGGTCGAACAAACAGGCGCGCACAATGCGGCAACAGCGACTATAATGTACAGTGGCAAAACTTCGCGGCCGAGGTGGTAAACCGACGAGAGATCGGCGGCGGCGGCGGCGGCGGCGGCGAGCGTGTACAGCTTCGGTCCTTTTGCGCGCTGCCTGTCTGATCAGCCGTAGAAGCGTAGGCGTTTTCCGGACACGCCGGTCGATTTTTTTTCTCTCTTTCACCCCACCACCGCAGCGCGACTCTTCCACACAGCCCTTCAACCCCTCTCGCTCATCCCGCCCGTAATGCTTTTGCTGCCACCACGTTTTAGACGATCTTTTCCTCTCACCCAACTCGCTACGTTATAATATATACGAAAATATATAAGGACTACTTGGCGTATACAGAGTGTCATTGCGGCAGTGACGTGTTCGCCTCCGTTTAATCCATTTTTTCTCGGTATTTTCGTTGTGTTTTTTCTGTATTTTTTATTTTTTCCCCGTCACGAAGAGGTCATGTCCCCCGGTCCACGTCACTGTACATGATTATATTATTATATAATATTGTATAAGGTGCATTTTTACGACGATCGCATTTTCTCGGTCAATTTTTTCCGTAGCGTTTTTCAAAGTGTAATGACGTTCTGTTGACCAGAGATGGATGTTTTTATTTTATTATTATAATCATTATTTAATAACTTGCGCAAGTCTCGGGGGATAAAACCTCACGATCCACTCTGAATACTTATACTGAAATTTTGCGAAAAAAAACAAAATTAAGTTACCGACCTAACTCTGAATAAATAAATTCCACCATTGTTATTGCTTTTTCCTAAATGTTTTATACAGTTTTCAAACTACAATTTTAAATTTTAAATCTGATAAAATACAGATAAATAATATTTTGCGAAAAATGTAACAACATGTGTATGTATAATATATATATACCAACATTTGTACCTATGTATATGTTTCAACCATTTAAACTAACAGTTTATTAATATTTTATAAGCATTTAATGTTTATTTCTGAGAAATAGTGCTGTAAAAATGTACAGAGTATATCTCCACCTCTCTAAGACATTTGTATTTAAACTTTTATAGTTTTTTTCATTGATACATTTTAAAGTGGTTTTATGTCAGTTTCGAGAAATAGATACATTTATGTATCAAAGTTCAAAAATCTTTGAAAAAATATTCTATTTGACTGTTTTATTCGTAATATATTGAAACTTAAAACAGGACGTTTTGTTTAAAATAAAATATAATATAAACCAAAAGATTCATCATCGTGATCAGACATTTAATTTTTTTTTTTAGCGCACGATCAATTACTTATTATGACACAATAATAATTAATAACATTGTAATCGAATAAATTGTTTAGAATTTCGTAATTTATACCGTGGGCAAGATCACGGTCCTAAACAAATAACACCATAGCGGTATATCATGCTGCAGCTATATATTATGGTATTATTTTTGCGTGCAGGTTTTCGTCGAAGACAAGTACCGGCTTTAGTGACACCGCTGTGACTCGCCGCTGTCGGTTTGTCGTGGAAGTTCGCACACACAGTTGAAAATTTGTGAATAAATTGTGCTCGCATATTATAATGTGTATATGCAGCGTGAATTTCCCACGGTACTGAAAACGTTTTTGTGCCCGATCGACGACGAAACAATGGCACGATAACTACACTATGTACACACATACACACTGGTAGTGCCGCAGCCACCCCTGTCAAAGTTATCGACTTTTCCAATGAGAGTATTATACGCGTAATTAGCGCTCGTTTATATAATATATATAATATGTATGTGTGCGTGTCGCGTGTAGGTGTGTGTGTGTGTGTGTGTGTGTATAAAGACATATCCTATTTTGTATATAATATATTACAAGAACGGCCCCACTCGATAACGTGCACAATACCTATCCACTCGAAACTTTTTGTAATCCGCATTATTACTGTTGTACGTTCAGCTGCATAAAATCTATACTTGATGTGAAAATGTAGGTATGTAATATTTTTTTTCGATTTCATCATGATAATTTATAATATATTACGCTGAATAGACGACGACATGATCGGGAAACACGCAGTTGATATTAATACAAGAGATTCTTCATTCCGTGCTCATTATTATGCATAAGTAGGTATATATTATTATTATACAATATCAGACGAATCGATCACCATATTGTGTATAATATTTTACAGAGTGATTCACCGAGCATCTCATACTTCCTATAATAATGCATTTGTTAAAATTGTGACTTTGGGAATCAGTTACAGTACCATATTTAAAACTACGTATAGATTTTGTATACTATTTAATGATTAAATGATCGTTTGTCCAAATGACAACCATTGCAGTATTTTACTGAAAATTGTTAAGCAGAAGAATTTTTTTTAAGGAATTTTTAAAGGAAAATATGGGGGTGAGCGCATGCCTGGTGCATCATTCAGTAGGTACCTAAATAATAATGAAAGCGCTATTGCGGCATTACAACTACACAAACAGTCAACACAAATTAAATTTAATATATTGTGAATTTATTGTATTATCGTGCTTGTGTCGAATACACATATCAATATTAAAGGGTCTCAAAACTGCTGTTGGGGTGATTATGCAACATACATACACCTACTTTAAAATATATATTATTCTTCTATTTTTATTATATATTATTATTGTAAGTCCGGCTTTACCGACTAAATTAAATTGAACAGTGTTTTATTTGTGGATTTAAAACGGTAGGTAAATGTTTCCACATATTTGAATCAAAAGATTTTTAAATAATATTGACATAAAATCCGCGTGAAGATAGGAGGGTACGACATGAAAAAAAATCAGTCACCGTTGTTTTTTTTAAAACTCAAATAACGTTAATTTGTCAATACAACCCACGCGGTTGAATCTCAGTGATAAAACCCTACGGGAATTGATTTGCCGTCTGTTATATATGAAGAAGGATGAGCATTATATCGTGGAACTGACGGGTTTTAGTTTCAATACGAAAACGAACCTACCTATAGGTACTGCAGGTTGTATGTGTGTGACGCTTACGATTGATTTTCGACATTCTACTGTGTACAATGGCAGTATGGCACTGTAGGATATTATTTACCCAGTTACGGTTGAGCATATAACAAAGGTGTACGTCAGATGTTTATTTTTACCTTTTAAATTAAAACCGTTAAAGTTAACAAAATAAACATTTTTGTTTTTAATAACAGGACAGAAGCGAATACGCACTCATAACCACACATACCTACACGTCATGAAACCACGATAAGGGCATTGCAAGCCGCATGGTAGTTGTAGATTATTTTCGCTCAACCAATGACCACGTATTCCCTCGCTTCGTTAGCGGAAAAAAAATGTGTGTAAACAATTCTGTAATAATGAATATATTTCCAATTCAATCTACAAATCAATAGGTCCAGAAATCAGATCATGGTACCGAGTACCCGCGTGACATATTATATAACTAGACAGGAGTGTATGAATTTATTATAATCAGTATTGAACAAAAAAACTCTATGGTTAACGGACGTTTAAGCTTACAACCAGGGCTTGAAACCGAAAACATTTTTTTCCAATTTCGATTTCTGTTTCAGATATCGGTATTTATTTGTTTCAATTTTTACATCAATTTCGGTTTTTAACGATTTTAACCGGTATTAACCGGTATTGGTAAATTGGTATCCAATAGCTGTATTTTTTTAGTACTAAAATGTGATTTAGGTAAGTACTAATTACTATTGATGAATTATTGAAAGAAATAACTATTTGGAGAAATTATTAATCATGTTCCATTAGCAGTAGGTACTGTAATTTCAATTAAAAAGCTGGGGATGCTTAAGTCCCTTATTTTTGTAGATGGTCCACAAATGGCATAAATTATTATAGTAATTTTTATAAAGACAAATATAGTTTATAGTTATACTATAACATTATGCCATGTATCTACCTATATGCATTATAATAATATATTTTAAGCAAACAGTATTATTATTTGTGTCTTCCACTCATATATTATATTCGATAAGTCAATATTTAAGTTGCATTGCATATTATTATAAGGAAGGGATTAGATTTTCTTCATCTAATAAAAATCTTGAGAATATAACTATACATTATACGCGTACTTATAATATAAAATATGTCATATGCATAACTTTTCACTCATAGATATTATATTATATGTACATACATTATAATCAGCTTCCGTTTTTCAAATATACGTAATCCATCCACCTGATTTTGTACCAGGAAATTCTATTCCTAATGCTTCTGATACATTTTGAGGTTTCAATCATCTCCCAGAGTGCAAAACGTACCTATTGTATTAAAATTTCAGAATATTATGGAAAAGTTTCTCATTTTGGTTCTTAATTAATTCAATAAAGAAAAAAATAATCTAATCCCTTACGTCAAGGTTACTTTTTTGTGTACCTAATAAATGATTGTACCAAGTGTGAAAACAAAACATAAAAAATTACTGGAATTTATAAAATAATGTTTGTATAGGTCTATGTTATTATAATTTATTCAAACAATAGTTAAATAATATTAATTAGGTATATATTATTAAAAATAATACAAATATTTTAAGCCTACATTTTAAATTATAAAGAAACAACAATAAAAATTCCTTTTTTATTATATATTTTTTTAACCCTTTTTTAATTAAAAAACCATGGTACAGAAAACAGAAGTTGGGTAGCAATTTATAATTCAAAATTTAAAATCGATGATCTAGCAAAATACGAAAAATGATTCAGAGCTCTGTTTCCTAATAATTATTGTCAAGATTTTATTTAAGAAATGTTATCACAATATTATTTTGCTGTTTATGGATATGTTTTCAAAAACTACTTTGTATTTCAATTAATTATGATAAATTTTAAATTTCATAATATTATGTATTTTTTACTGCCAATCATTGAAAAATATGGGGTATCTAAATGTAGTAGGTATATAGTATTTGGTGCTCAAAGTAGAAATTATCTCTTCGAAAACTAGTTAGATAAAAATAATATTCTCCTATGCATCTAAAATCCTGTTTAAAATAGTGTTGAAAGGCCAAATATTTTACTGATTCTATTATAACTTGATACACAAACAATATAATATATATTTTTTATCTATATATAATATATTTACAAGACAGTGTGCCTACTGAGTAGTGTGCACCAGTAAATGATCAAAAATATCAAAAGCTTAAGGCCGTAGCTTAAATGTTCAATAGGTTAATCCAGTCCGGACTATAGCTAATGTATTTAAAATTTAAATAAAGGTCACTGTAGTAGTAACACGTATAATAATATATTTAATACACGATGATAAAATTTCGCAAAAGCTCCGTCATCACTTGTCTAATATTAATATGCTTATGATTGAATCAATTGTTATTCAACCTTATAAAAGTTACTATTTAAAATACTTTAATTTTTCATATAAATAATTTCAAAACACCATTAAACCTGCAATGTCTTAATGTTTGTACAGATTCTAAGTTTCTAAGTAAATGAAAAATGTATTGATAAAGATAAACAGAAAAAATATGTAGGTATATAGGTATTTTTATTTCGTAGATATATTTAAATATAAAATAATTTTGTTTTTGGCCAATTTACATAACTTTCATACTAAAAATATAACACTTCCTATTTTTGATTAATATTTAATACTTAATATCTATTCTTATAAGTTATAATTATTTTATAAGTCGTAAAGAAAAAATATATTATATAACGATTGAAGTTACAAAGGTAACTTTTATCATTTATTAATATTAAAATAAATAAACAAATCACCTAACTTACATTAGTTAAGGAAGTTCAAAAGAGACTAAATTTATAATCGAATTGCGGTGAGCCTGATGAATAATGATGTATATTGTATGTATCAAATTAATAATAAAACATATCAAAACCATTGAGTGGAAGAAACTTAGCCGAGAATACGGAATGCAAAGTACCAGAGAGTATGCTGGATATGCATTAAGAACCATTATAATATGATTATGTAATTCTGATTTTCTTATGCTATATAAAATATAATTTTTCAGCACAAAAATCAATTGACAACTTAATGTAAGTAGGTACTATATTATTATATAGTGTTTAACATTTAAAAAACTGAATATTTGTTCAATATGGTTTTACCTGCTGGCTGCTATAGTTAAAATATGTATATTTGTATGAAATAATTTATTTTTCTTACACAGTTTAATATTTACTGAATAATAGTTTGTGAGTATGAAACCGAACAAATAATTATAAAAAGTCGCAATATACATCGTAATCATTTTATAAACCTACATAATAAACACGTACCTATATAACGCAAATTATAATATTATGTTAACAAACAATTATATAAAAGTTTGTATATTTTAATTTGTGATAGACGATAGTGTAATATAAATCATATTTTTTTAACTCCTCATTAATGTGTTTAACCTAATCACATAAAAGTTGGTACGTATTATTAAATTTCAATTTGAATTAAGTAATTTAATATATGGACATATGGCTTCATTTATTTTAATATTATTAATTGATTAATTTGTCACTGTTATAAATATAATTTTAACTGGGAGATCTAATTTTACATTATCAACACACAACATATCAAAGATATATTATGAATATTTATAATACATTCAAAAAATCAAGACTGGTAGATAAATATTATAATCGATTAATAATGGATATCGAATAGTTTTTAGATAATTTTGTAATTATTATCTGCCAAGGCTTCATCAATTATAATATATAGATACAAGCCTACTTTTAAATGAAACACTAATTATAATTAATCTTTCAATCAAGTTACCGTATTTTAGATTCTGAGTGGAACGATGAATGTATTGATTTTACAATGATGTGTGTTTTTTTTTTTTTTTTTATTTTTTTTTTTGTGTCTGTCATCACCTTTTAGGGCAGAAAAAGTGCTTCGATTTTCTTCAACAGTATCTTTTCTGATAGGAAAGTGAATCTAGTTGGTACTTTGGGGGGAACAAAAGTAAAATTTTTCCAATAGTTTTCAAAAGCGCCGTGAAAAACAAAAGAAAAATTAAGGAAAAACGGGAATTTTTACGCAAAATCTGTTTTCGAGAAAATCGATTTTGGTTTTTGGTGTAACTTTAAAAGAAATGACTGTAGATACATGAAATTT
>NC_042494.1:113306406-113330161 GCF_005508785.2 Acyrthosiphon pisum | reverse complement strand
CGTAAGTAATTAATTCTGTTACCAAAAATCTAAAAATACATTTACACAGTTTATTTATAGTCATTTAAGTACAAATTTGGACGAAATTACATATTAAAAACTAGGATAACTATTTTAGTTATTTTGTTGTGATTGTATAATATTATTCGTGGGTACTTGAAACTTCTAAAGTATACTATTATATATTTATGCGATAGTACCACGGTTTTTTGTTGATGTATAACGCGTTATAAGTACCTAATAGATATTGTGATATGATTAATTTGGAATTTATTATAGGTACCTATTATAGGTCAATTTTTTTTTAATACCATAGATAACTAGATAAGAATATATATGTCTAACACATAGACTGATATACCGTCTCCGCTCAGAATCGTTTTTCTTATACAGTGATATTATATCATTGAATTCAAATTTAATACTATCCGTTATACAGTGACCCACTTGTAACCTACTGTACAGCAGAACGACATCCACTTACCCACCTTTTTAATATTTGGCTTTAGTTTATGGGAAAATGTATAAATAACCTAATCGATGGACGATGTCCATTATATCGGCACCGATTATAATATGTCCACACTACACAACCATAAATCTATATCAGTTGTTACTCGTTTGTAAAAGTGCTTGTAGTAAGAATAAAAATAGTTGGAAAATACCGAGAAGCAATTACCTACCTTGTACATAGTATATTTTATATTATAAATAAATCGCTTCGCCGCGAGTAACCGCGGCCGGTAGCACAGTGTTTTCTTCTTTGAGTGAATGATGCAACGAGGCTGCAGGGTTTATGAAGATTTTCCATGCTTCGGTATAATTTAGCCATTTGACCTTAATGCATCCTAATACTTAATAGGCTTTAATTTCACGTGTAGCATGTGTTGAAGCTGGTTTTTCGGCGACAAAGATGGACTGATGGAGCGGGTAAAGTGCATGTTTCCTATCCTCGAAATATGAGGATATTACTACTTATTTCTTCTTCTATTTTTATAATAAGAGTAGGTATGTTTCCATTTTTTATGGTGAGTTTTATATTTGTTAATTTGTATGTAAGTGGTACCTATTTTATTCCAGTATTTTTATCATGATTTAATTGTTTTATAATTGATAGTATTAAGTGTCTTTGAAGTAACAAAATATGTATTAGCTTTATTATTGTGGGATATTGTTGGGGATGACTCCTTTTGTTAATAAGCCTGATTTTTCGTTTTCGAGTATCCCAGCATGAGAGGGAACATACATTAAAATTATTAATTGTTTATTAGTTTCTGATATGGTTTTGTTGTACCATTTAATTTTTTTGGTAGGGATTTGTAATTGATTTCATTGCGCTCAAAAAGTGGGTTATGCAGTACAATATTTTTAGTGATTAATAGCTGGAAATTTTCATGAAATCAATGATGGCTATATTATGAAATGCAATCCCTAATTTCCAAATATTTGATTTGAAAGTTTTAAAATTTGAACAATTATTAAAAAAATAACTAAAATTAAATTGAAAAATGTGGCCTTGACGACTCTTTAATGTGCACTTCACGCTAAATTCCTAATTTATTTTATTATATTTTTATAATTTGTCTTTAGGTACATCAATCGTACTGATGGAATAAAATAAATAGTTTTTAGTTTTTACTATATTTCACGTGTGGATGTGGAAGATAGATATAACCAACGTACCCAATCTCCTTACGACGACGTTCCACTTGCATATAGTTGCAGCATGTGCTGTTTTACAGTTTTAAAAGGCTTATAACTTCTTTCAAAAGTTCAAGATTAAAATATCAATAAAAAGCCGCTAGTGATACCCTTGATAAATTATTTTAACTTTAAATTTTAAAATAGGTTAATTCGCTCAAATTTTGAAAATGACAGAGCAAAAATAGTGAACATAAAATGTATTTTGTTATACATTGATAGTCAGAGACAACACGTGCAGGTGTTACAAATACCCTTATAATAATCGTAAACATAAAACAATTTTAATATTTATGAATTGTTTAATAAATAATGACTTAAAATATTTTTTTAAGATTGGAACGTCTGATATAACCAAGAATGTTTCTAATTCTGAAATAGTTGAAATTGTTGTGATTTATTACTATAAAGTTTAAAAACCATACTGTTTTATGATTTTACTTTACTAAATAGTTTATTATATCATAAAACAAACAATATTGTTTGCATCGAATGTAATATAATATATTATAGAATATATTATATTCTTTGTATTCATTGTCTATTATGTACCTATTTAAAATAGTATGTTTTAAAAATATATTTGTTTTTTCAAGAAGTCTATAGTTTGTTTCAACATTTATCTATGAATAATGGATAAGCATAATACGTAAACACATTGTCTGAATAAATATATATATTTTGTTATAACGTTCAGTAATAAATTAATATATTGGTAAAGAAAACATTTCTTTGTATAATTATACGTACTTCTCTAAATATATTAAAAATAATATATTATACATATTATACCTAATCCATAATATTATAATAATAATATGTTACCGTTAAAGTATTATACTATTAAATTATGGCTGATCGTAAAGTAACTATAATTAGAAATCTATTTCTTACAATATCTAAAAAATGTTATATTATTTACGCATCACTCAGTATTCCACACTTTTTGTAAACACCACGTTACCTATAGTGTTTGCAATGTTTACATTATCACTAGTTATTTAATACAACTAATCGCTTTTTGAAAGATGCTGATAAAATTACGATTACAATATTTATGTTGTGTAAAACTTTTAACACAAGTTAGTCATCACAGCGTTTTTAGATTTTAAGACCTTTAAATTTAAATCTTGGTTAGATTGTCAACACAGGTATACAGTATATTATTATCTAATGGTACTTTCGCTTTATACTGTTGTTACATCAATAGATTTTTCTCGTGACTCATTAGTCTTGTTCGAATTCTACGGGATTACGTAATTTGCTTATTTTTCATATTGTATAGGTGATTGGCGTTTATATGTGTAGGTACTGTGTAACATGAATTCAAACAAAAACATAATAAACAAAATTTCCAAGAAAAAGAAAATTTAAAATCAGGAATGCAAAAATAAAAGTTCGCTTCTGACAAATGTTAAATACGTGAAATTGGTGATGGAATTATATATTATATGAAAGTTTTAAAAAGAACCACCTCGTGACAATACTCTCTGTCAAAACATTATTTATAGAAGGTAGTCAGTAGAATATTATATACCTACTTTATTCAGAATCTTGTCAATATTTCGAATGGATAATTAATTGTAATTGTATATAATTTCTAGGCTCTAACTATAGGTTCCCTATAAGTATTTCTTACTAAAATCTAAGTCTTAAAAATAAATAAAAAAATTTTTGTTTACTGAAATTTAAAGTTAAAATTTAGACAAAATTAGGTACCTGAGTTTGCTACTTACATAAAGAATAACGATTTTAGTTACTTTGTTGTATCTAATATAACATTATGATTCGAGAGTACTAGATACTTTTACATATATTTTACTACATACAATGACATTTTATATGTATTAGGATTAATTTTAAGGTATTCCACTATTACCTATTTATGCCACGAACCTATTTACAACGTTCTACGGTTAGTCTTTATAGCTTAAAGTTAAAAATAATAACATATGATGCAAATAATAAATACATAGTTTGGTAAACCCGTAAACCTACGATATTACACTCACAGTAAAATAAATTAATATAGGTATTATCAATATAAATACATTTTAAAATATAAACAGTAATCTAGATTATTCTAATAGGTTAAGTTTGTTAAGTCTAATAAGTTTCTGTTCAGTATCGTTTTTAAATTTTTCAAGTGCAATGATTTAACACGTCCAGTACAGTGATCTACTCAATTGCAAGGTACACTCGACACCTACTGTACTTTTTTTGAACTTATCATATTATATTTAGAATCTATTTTATTGATAATAGTTGGTAATTACTAAATACTAATTAAGTATATGATTAGGTGTTTATTATCTATACCATATTATATAGATTTGCATCATGTTGGACACAAAGTATATTTAATTTTATGATATGGAAAATTAAAAATTAGACTAAATTAGACATTAGCTATATATTTGTACATTTTTAATACGCAGTGCCTGATTAAACAATTGTAGGCCCCTAGGAAGTTAAATTTTCGGGGTCCTAAAAAATTCTCACCTACAATAAACGTCCTTAATTTTACTACTCAATAATTAAAATAAGCAGTTTTAATAATAATCAACAAAGTCTAATAAATAAAACAGTGTTTATTAAATTATTTAACTAACTCTTTTTTATTTACAGAAAAAATAAATTAATATTTTTATTTTTTCGATCTATTAAAAAAATTATTCTTAATTAAATAAAAAAAGAAATTAACTTAAGTAAATTGTAATGCTAATTAAAAAAATTGCTCCAACGCACGATGGTAAGGTTAGTTACCTCCTGATAAATGATAATATACAATATATTATATTATCAAGTATTTATAATTTGACAAAATCTAAAATATATTTTACACTGCATAATATATAGTATAATATTTATATTGACTTTTGTTCCATTAATCCGTAAATGAAATGCATATTGTATAATTAAAAGAAAAATAAAGGTTTTCAGTTTTCATGGTACCCCTATAACTAGTGGGGAGGGGGGAGGGCTAAGCGATTGCCTACTTCGCCTAATGGGTAATCCTGCATTGGTAATATACGTACACTATTCGAAGTAAAAATTAAAGGGCAAGCGCATTACAGATATATACTATATATTGTATAAGTACTGAATAGTGCACAATAATTATAATAAAAAAATAAATTCAACACGTTTGAGAATTTAAGTTAAAATATATAACTTAATTATAACTTAATTATTAGTTACAGTTCATACAAATATAATAAATAACGAAAACATAGAAATTTAAAGTACCACGATTACTAAAATGTACAGTTGAGTAATTTAGGAGTCCATTATAAATTGGTTATTCTTTGGAATTTTACTTTGATCTTTTTAATTTTTTCTTATTTTTAATTTAATTGCGTAGGTACTCTACTTATATTATTTAACTGACTTTTCTTGTATTGCTTGAATTTAATATAATTACCTACCAACATTATATTATAATATTATTCTCTCGGCTTTTTATAATTTCAAACATTTTTTTTTATCTATTTATGTTATATACGTTCATTATTTGAAATAAAAAAGTATAAAAGCATGTTACCGTCGGTAGTTATTTTTTACATTTAATGTCATATAATAGTGGTATATTATATTTTATTTGTTTGAAAAATGTACAAGAAATATAATAATTTTCTAAGCCTTTTACACTAAATAATTTATGTTGATAAATGACGTAAATCAAACCAAGTATTTTAATTCCATATTATTATACTTTTCATAATATTAATGTCGGGAAATAAAATAAGTGTTTATAAAGGTATTTAATTTAAATTTCTGATACTTAAACAAATTGTAATGTTATTTGCATATGTTTTATGTTTATTTATATTAATATTGTAATAATAAATATTTAAGAATTAAGAATTCTGCATCAATGAATTTAAATGCCGGTAATTTATATGATATATTTGTAATGCTTTTAACAATAACAATAAAAATGTTAATAATTTCTATGTATTTTAATTAATTATACAAGATCATTAAAATGTAACGCGAAAATGGGTAACTCTTCATGTATAGTTAAATTACCATATTGGTATTAATGCATTAATTAGGCACAATTTATAGCATTTAATTTACTGAAGAAAATATGGAAAATTAAATTTTACGAGAATATACCTACTAAGTTTTTGGTTTCTAGAAGTGTAATAAATTTAAAATAAAATTTAACATTGGTATCTACCTACATAATATCATTAAATAACTTGCAGTTTTATTTTATCGAATTTTACATTATATGTCCAGATTGACACAAATAAATCGAAATGTAATTAATATTTATTAACATTTGTTACTTCTTTATAAGCAGGTACTATATCTAAGGTAAATAAATGAAATATGATAGTAAAATTCTCGATTAATTTAATACCAATATAAGAATATTATAAATACTATGTATCTATTATTGAAAACAATAGACCATCAATAATACGTCTTATTGTAGTCTAAAGAAAAAATATGGTCGAATGATATTATTGTATATAATGTATTGTTATAACTTATAACCATATTATAATATGTGACAACAAAAATTATAAAACAGTTGCGGACCCGCCTTAAATTGAAACATATTATCTTAATTAAATGCCACACCAAATACTAAATATTAGGTGAGTCGGGTATTCAAGATTTCCAACATCCTGTCTTGTGTTGCTCAACCAGTGATACAGTGATCCATCAATTATATTCAAAATAATATCCAATCTATTAAAATATGTTTAAAACTTAACTGTACATATTGTAAATGATACAATTATGTTTCTAATTATAATCTAATCGGTAAAAATTGCCAAGGATTATCAAAATACAATTTTTTTTTAAAGTCGTAAAAGTTTATATCAAAAGCAATAATAAATTACATTCTGAACGCAGTACGGCTATAACAAAAATGTTATGGTTTGATTATTTCTTTTATTAATATTTGTATATTATTATGTTACAATGAAGATATTTGTTAAGCTTATACATTAATAATAGTTTAAAAAAAATTATTTTTGCATTGTGTATAATATAATATGTTAAATATTTATTAGGTATGAATAAAACAAACATTTTAGAATATAATAATATTATATGTTGTTACAATTTAATCTATTATTTTGTACCTAGTTGTAATAATTAACTTGTTCAATTTTATTGAAAAAAAAAATATACATATATATTACCTATAGTAGACGTTACAAGACTCAAGTTGGGATCTATATTATAATAAAATACTGTTATGATGATATATAGGCGTAATAATAATAGCTTCATAAATCATTTGGACTATGAAATCCGAAAATATAAAGTAGAATCTTTTGGTTATTACGAAAAAAAATAGAAAATATTATAATTTAACCGTAGAATGAGAAGATTACATAATAAAATCATTCATCACCAGATTTAGACAATGTTTTTTAAAATTCATAGATGAATATATTATTATATCTATTGATATTATTTTAACGTTGATTATTACACAGCTATAACTGTGTTATTATGTCGTTATAAATAGTTTTGATTAATTTTATCTTACTTAATTAAAATGTAAAAATGTTTGTCATATTCTATAAATAGTTGTGAAGTTGTTGGTTCTTATAGCTGTATAAACTAACTTGAAATAACAATGTATTGCAATGAGTTATGATTCAATATGAAACTCATTATATACTATAGTTGTTTAATTTAAAAAAAATAATAAAGAAAATAAATAAATAAAATATGTATCAATCCAAAATATCTTATAAAAATTATAATAATTTATTATTATTACGTGGATAGTTGTTTATGCAATAATATTTTAATATGAATACACTAAGCATATATTATATCATTGAAACATGGTTTATTGAAAATATTTACAGCACTTAATTTTTATTTAACATAACTTGATTGATTAAAGGCGAATATTATGGAATTAATTAAAATTAGAATCAATAAGTTTCTCACTAAATATCACAAATAATATCATCATAATAAATAATCACTTACATATAGCTATATACAATTCTCAATGTTACTGCAGAGCATTAATTGTGTTATTAATTATGTTTAAGCCTTTTTCTAATTAAACTTTTACAATTACTTTTTTAATAAATTATTATGTTAACTTTGTCTTTTTCAATAACATCGACTTAGATATTACTTAATGCACGTTTTTGACGTCTTATCCTTTTTTCGTTTCAAAATCGGTTATAACATTGAGTGCATTTGTATGGAATTTCATTAAGTTGTAACTGTTCATGAGTATAATCAATTTAGAGTTCTGGTACAAAAAAAATCATCACCCGGCGTCTTAGATAGGCAAATCAGGTACACCATTGCCATTAATTTCAGAAATATGATCATTTTTTTGTTGTATTTACACCTATATACATGTGAGTATGTGACGATGACTTAAGTCCCTGAAACTATTCACGCAACATCGTCTGACCTAGCTAATAAATAATATCCGTAAGGAGGATTGCACTTTTCCCACTAATCTGTCTTTACAATGTTTGAGTTCAAAATATTGAGCACTAGGTGGTTTCCCTGGGTATGCCACACACTCGAAGTAAGGTATTCCCAAACCTCTTAAATATAGAAGAAAAATAGGAAGAAAAATTAAGTTAAATAATATTTATAATCAAGTATAGCTTTTAAATTATTAAAACGAGTAAGAATTAAATGCAAGTGATAATATTATACCGTTAAATTTAAGTAATTATATTTTATGCTGAAATGTTATCTTTTATATTATTCAATACGGTCAATACTTCAAAGTTAGAAACTTAAATACCTTCTTATGTAATTAGGAAACCCTAATATTATATAAACTTATATTTTCGCTCAATAAGGAACCTATATGTAGTACCTAGTAATTATTCTATTCTATTATCTGAAAATTATATTTTAGTAAAACATAGGTACATTTTATAAGTTCTAGCATATACAGTTATAATATAGTGTAATACTGTGGTCTGTGGTCTGTGGATTTGAGAATTACCTAATAAAGATAATTATGAAATATATTTTCTATCAAGTATTATATTCTGTAAGGCAAAATGTAAATAATTTAAAAATCCAGAAATATTTATATTTATCCAGCATAATATTAAATATTAAAATTAAAAAAAGTTTTTAGTTTATAATATTATAATAATACTGTCTTACAAATTATTATTACATACACACGCCGCCAATATTTAAAATTACATTTTTGATTAGGTATTTAACAAAACGAATGTTTTCGAGGCTAATTAAATATTTCAATGTTTTAAATACACACTTTTTTGTTTCTTCTTATAATCATACAAATTTTTAACATCTATACATTGTGACGTACTGACTTAATGGAATACGTTATAATATTATAGTTAAGGCAAACAATAAATTATACGTTAAACGATCAGTGAATGAAATGTTTTAGACTTGAGGCAAGTTTGGTTATTTATTATCAATTTGATGGAAAGTTGGGAAGTTTTGCGGTTGAAAGTAGGCATTTTCGTGGAAAGCCGTAGTACAGAACGATGAGGCGCAAGCGTGACCTTAAACTGAAAACAAAGCAATATGAAACCCGCAGCTAAATAATATCTAAGTAGTACCTATTTAAAATAAAATTCAAAAAACCGTACAAGACGCAAGATTCGACTATGATATCAATTATACTCAGTACAAGAGTGGCTTTATAGAATAATGATTATATAATATTATAATGCAACCATTTTATATTATTGTGGTTAGGTCGTACTCGGTTACTCCGTGGTCCGTATAATAGTCAATACAGCGTTGGCGTTTTATTAAACAAACGTCATACTATTATAATACGCTTCAGTTTGTGTACAGTACCTACCTTCGTTTTTATTGTAAAATATCCATGATATTATTATAATAATTATTATTGCGTTTTCGCGTGAAACCCGATCGAGGTAAAATCTTACGTAAATCACTGTTTTCGTACAACGTAGTAACGTATTATATTATTTTTCTATAAGACGCGTCGTCACGCATCAGAAAATATTCTTAATATGTATGTAATATTCTGTCAAATACAACACTCAATGTTATGATGATTTATAATTAATTTTTATAATTTTATATAATGTGTTACGAATACACGGTTCAATACAATTGCGTCGTCGCACTCGCACATAATATTATCATATCACAGTGCTGTGGTCGCGTAAGCACTAAGAGAAACAAACAATTATATTTTTTTCGTGTGTGCGAGGGGGATGAAATAATATTCTGTTTACTATTTCAGATTTTAGGAGAAACTTATATTGTACTCAACATATTCGAAAGAGTGCCGCTGATCCCCGAAAACTTAACCCACAAAATTATGTGTGGTGTTTCGTGGTTGATGTCTTGACCAGACCAGAACAACTACGTTTACTATTATACTACTATAAAATGCAGGTTAGAAGTGCAGATCCAAATAAGTTCATCGCAAGTTTTAGTACGCGTGTGATCTTCATGTAGGTCGCAGAACGATTCTCAGGCCGTAATTGATGACTAATCATAATAATATATGTATATTCTGACGAAAATACGAAAATAAAATTATCAGATAAATATATTCAAATATTGACAATTGTCATAATATTATATACAGTGATGATTTGTAAGCATGAGAAAAACACACACACGCATACTCTTACAATAATTATAGGTTGGTAAAAGGGTAGGGCTTACAATTTTTTCTTAAAAGACGATGTTATGAACATGTAATGAAAGTGTTATGTAATAAATTTATAATTATGGACGATTAAGTTTTGATCGCGTATTTTGAAAGACTGTAAAGATTTTAAGGGGACATGCCCTTACCCATCGCACTACGATTTTCCCGAATATACTCAGATTATACGAGTCACAGCAAGTCACAGATACACCTATACACAGATACACAGTTCACCTACACTCTATGAACAATAATATTATACACCAAAGATGTTGTGTTGGGTATAAGTAGGTATAGTAGGTTGGTTAGACAAATTTATAATATATTATATTATTATACTCACTCGGTACGGCGGCGGCAGCGACGATGGAACGTTTGCAGACGACGTACCTGTTTGGGACGTGTCCGTCGACGACGACGTCGGCGGGCGGACAGCTGTTTTGTCGGATCGCGTTACGACGGCGGCGGCGGCGACGGCAGGCCCGGAAACCGCTTGTGGCCATCGCCCGGTCGCGACGACGATGCCAGGACGAACGCGACGAACCAACCGAGAATGGATATTTCGACGACGACAACGACTTCACTGACAAAAGCGGCTAAGACGAAAACGTGTACGATAAGGCCCGCGGACTCGTGTTATGATCACTATACAATATTATACTACACGACGGTTTGCCAGCGATTAACGCACCACCGCCGGCACACTATGCAACGCGGTCGCGGGCGTCGTCGTCGTCGTCGCCGTCGTATTGGGCGCGAGACGATAATAATAATAATAATAATAATATATTTCACACAAAATTTCGATTTTTACGCGTTATTGCCGTCGCCGCAGTGGTAGAAATCGCGTACACTGACTCGCGCATACTACGACGATATCATAATAATAATAATAATAATAATAATAATAATATTACATGTATTTATTATTATTTTTCTTATTGTTGTAACTTATAACAGGCTGGTGCGCCGCTCGTATGTACTAATAATATTATGACAAAATCCGTGTAACGTTACCAACGGAGGTGTACCTTTGTGATAAATATGAAACATTATTATTATTATTATTATTGGAATAATATTATTTTATATTAGTACGATGATGATGATGACGGAGTTGCAGCGACGGCGCGGTAGTTATACTCCTGCAGTCGTTATACGGCCTCGGTCCGCACCACCGCCCGCACCGGATATTCGCTCGTCGTCGACGTAACAGCTTTCGGTCGCGTTCGTCATTATACGCGAAACACACAACGGTCGCACGGCGACGCGGCACATCAGGAGCGCCGAGTACCGGCGTCAATGTTCCTACCGCCGCCCCACTGGACTCGCCCGGTCTCCACCACCGCCCGGGCGGCGGACGACGCCGAAAAATCAATAGCAGATACTTACACTCACACACAAGCATACACATACATACACAGACACATACACATACACACAAACACACATATACACAGACACACAGGCACACAAATACACACAAAAACACACAGGCACACACACAGCACGCCTCGGTCGCTATATACACACGTCCTATGCACTTTCCGAGAGTCGCGCTCGCATCCCGTCGCCGACACGTCTATACACACCACCGACCCCTCGTGTGTCTACGCCGCCGCCGCGAGTACGTTACCGTGTATACCGTATATATGTATGTATAGAGGACGGCAGGAATTTATGAAATTTTTTGTTTTTTTGTTTCTCTCCATCCCCGTGGTCCTTACCCCGTGCCCCGTGGTCGTGTATGATTCGCGAACAAATAAAATTTATGTACGCAAAACTATTTATTATTATATTACGTACCGATGTGTATATATATTATACCGACCCGTCTCTGCTCGACGATTTCTCTTTTTTGTTTGCTTTTTTTGGAAGTGGTTGATTGCGCGTATACTTATACTTTTTTATCGTACGCACGCATTGTTATTATATATATAATAAAGACAAACCTCGAAGTACATTATACATCACGGGTTCGAATGGTATAGTTTTTACTTTTTCCTCCACGGTCGAACACAGTACGAAAGTTTTTGTATATTATTATATTAATATACACTCAACGACGCGAATCTGCGAGACTATACATAATATCTATATATATTATGGGCGTGTGTGCAGTGTATTTTATATTTTAAAACAAAATCGCTTTTGTACTAACTATACAACTTCTACACGCGCCTTGTTTTAATTTGACATCATCATTATTATAATAGTACAATTATAATACACTACACGCAATTATATTATATTATTATTATTATTGCACTTCGCTGATATTATATCCACCTGTTTATATCTTACATAATTTTTTGTATGACATATTAAAGACTTATACTGCAGCATTAAAAACAAAACAATTATCAAATATTGTCTATCAGTCACCTGAATGATTTAATCACGAAACGAAACAAATATTTAATTAAAATAATACACTTTTATATGATCTGCCTTTTTGGATTTTATGTATAATCATGACAGACTATATGAATACATATTATGATGCACGCTCATATGGTTAGAATAATAAAAACAAATATTATTTTAAATGTAACAATCACTTCAAATAAAATGTAAACTGCAGTTTTGCTTTAAATATTTTCAAATTAATTTAATTTTGGTAATGTGGAAAATTGAAAATATACAGTACCTGTAAAATGTATATAGGTACTTTTATGGGACCAACCAATCATGTGTGATCTACCAATATAATTATATAAATTACGGTCCATCAAAAATTAAACCAATTACGATTAACAATTTTCTAGAAAAGTTAATCCCACACTAATGTACTTACTAAAATTTCAAATGATTTAGGTAAACAATAAAAGTATTGTTTAAGTAAAATATCTTATGATATTCATTAATCGTAATATTAGGGTCAACAAAATATGTCAGAAGAGGTATATAAGTTTTAGTCTCAATTTTTTCTTTTATACAGTGAGATAGACGTTTTTGTAGGTTAGGTATTGAAAAATTAACCAGATACATAAACCGCATACAATACTGCAAAGAATTAAACTGTGGAAAGTGTACTCAGCGTTAAATTGACATGGTTATTTTCATAAAGTATAGCAAATGGTTCATGCTGAACTTTGTCGAGCATCTCAGTTTAGAAAAACATTTAATGGAAAATTCAAAAATATAGTGGTGAAGATTTTATATCAACCATTTGACAAGTTTTCAACATTTGATGATTTTTCGAAAGATAAAAATGAAACTTTTTGTGTTATATGTGTAGTATACCTATGTGTAGGTACTTAAACGTTAAAGGTGAGTAAAAAAAAATTTTTTACTATAAAAAAATGTATGATGGTCAGACATCATAAACGTATGTAATAATAATTAATAAGTATATACCTATCATTTTTTAAAAAAATCCATGTTATAACTTATAAATGATAACGTATTTTTATCCAAAACACATTTCTGTGATACATCGCCTTTGCTGTGGACTGTGGTCAATGAATCTTAGGTACTCTGCAGACATTACATTATTATCTATACGTACCTATATAAGCAATGAAATTCCTACAATGATAATCAACACACGCATATAAGAATAAGTGCTTGTAGTAAGTAACAACAATATAATAGTATTGTTTTGTGGAGCAAATAAAAATACGATATTTCTTTAGTATCATTTACCTATTTAATTTTTTTTATATTCTCACCAAAGTTAACCTATATAATCTAAAGGTGTGCTATACTATATACAAAAAAGTATATACATATTACATATATTATCATATAACGAGTGCTACTCTGTCTTATTAGATTAATTGTATATAATATTCAAGTATTAATTTATTAATTAATCACACCCTTATAATATAATTCAATCAACGTTAGGTATTACATTTTTAAGCATTGATTTTTGTTCAGTGGGATAAACATTTTAATTTAAATAAAAATAACTAACAAAGCTCATGACGTCATTACGTCAGTAATAAATAACAGGTAGGAAATTTAACACCCATTTAGACCGTTTTACCACGAAACAAAAATAATTATTTAATTCACTATTATGTGTGCGTGCATGCAAACTTATTGTGATTTGTTTAAACTTTAACTTTTCAGTTCAATATTTTAAAAGTAATTTCTAATGAAATTTAAAAAAATATTTGAATTATAATGAAATAATAATAAATATTAAAAAACAATATACAGGGTTATTCAAAATGATTCAACCGATTTTAAATGCTTATAATATATTTTTAATTTTTAGGTTTGATGTAATATAATATTATGATAATGGTATGATACATTAAATAAAATAATATTATTTCCAATGAATTTCATATTACTTATAATAAAATTAACGGTCTATAATGTTGATCACACTAACAATCGAGACTTAAATTTATTCACTCCGTGCATATTCGTTGTCAATTGCCTCCGCTCCTCTGTGGTTGATCGTTGATCATAATGGTGGTACGTTCACTGCAGTAGGTACCTATCTTGAACATATCCCCATATAAGAAGTAGTTACATGACATAAGACCAGGTGACCAGATGAAAAGCATTGAATAATTAATTTTGAACAACCTAGTATAATTTAAAAACTAATACAATGAGACCCTATTTAGTCTAGAAAATTTAATATTTTATTAATATTTATTAAATTCTTAATCATGAAAAATATACGTTTTTCATAAATAATATTTATTTTATTTTATTAAAAATGGATGTCAGTTTTCTCATTTTATAATTAATTTTGTTAAAACTTAAAACTTAAAACTATGTGTGTTTTTACGAAAAGTAGTTTTAATTAAATTAACAGCCCAATAAATTATACAACGATTCCATTAAAAAAATTACTGTTTTCTTATAACTTCAAAGTTCAAACTGAGTACATACAACCTACCAGTGTGCGCATATTTTCAGGTCTGAAAAACACATTCATATTATTATTATTATTATTATTATTACGGACATCGAACACAATACTCGACGAACGTGTTTTTTCTTTTATAGAAGTAGGTATTGACTCTCCCGTCGTATTATACGCGTATGGGCCGTATGGGCTGTGTGCGAATCGTGAATGATTGAAGTGTTTCCATTATTATTAATAATTATTGTGATTGCGTATATTAGCAGTAAATACTTCAATAGCGTTGGGTGTTTATAGTTTTTATATAGTGTATCAGTGTGCGTTGTAATATAAAAGTCGTGTTATCAGTTTGCTGGTGTTTATTTCGTACGCTTTTTTTTTATTTGACACTGCACACGGTTTTAGACCCTAATATATTATAGCCATATAGACAGTTATGTACAGGAAACGGGCGTGCAATAAACGAACTGAAGCTATATAGTGGTGTCACGAAATTCAAATTTTTTAATACCCTCGTTCAGCTCGTTGACAAACGGCGCGTATTAGGATACGCGTTTTTATTATATGGATTAAAGACCAAATGGAAGCAAACAATTATTATATTATTACGTGTTTGTTTTAAACGTCTAGGATAATTTGCGCCATTAATTCATAGATAATAGTATAATGAATATATTTATTATGATTATTATTACATAAGTGTATTGTACTGGACTTAATATCATTTTTACATGTTACATTGCCACCTCTATAAAGTCATAAATATATTTTAAATATTGTTATATACTTACATAACTATATAAGTACGTATAATTTATGAATCTTCAGTGATATTATTATTTGTATACACAATAAGTCCTGAATACCTAATCGGGATAATTCACTTGCATTGTAGTTGTGGTTAGGTACTTAATTGTGATATTATATTGAAAATTGCATAAAGAATAACTAATTTTCTGTATTGTGAATTATTTTATTGACTGCCTATCCCTATATTTAAAAACAGGTCCGTTATCACAGTACCCCAGTATCACCAAATTAAATATCCAAGTCAAGAGATTGTTAAATTCATATGTAATGATTTCTAATTCTAATTTCAACATTTGTAATACTCCTCAAAACTTGGGAAAATCAATTTTCCGATGACGGTACTCCTACAGACTCCAAAATGGAACCACGATTGTTATTTCATTTGTTATCCTAATTTCAACATGATTAGTCTATTGTCATTGGTAGTGGAATTTTCATTGAACTTGTCAGTGAAATTTTATTTGTGGAATTGTCACTTCATTGAAATTGTTATTATCAGTAGAAAAACTGTATTGAATGTATACAATATTGACAAGGAAATTTTCAGTGAAATATTGTCATTATTAGTGTAATTTGTTGTAATAAACATTTTTTTTTACAAATAATGAAATATTGGAATTACAAATCGTTAAAAATGAAATTACAATCGTCAGTGGTGGATCCAGGACTTACGGACTTTCGTTGTACCATTTTTAAATTGGTAGGTTGTTATGGTTACAATTAATTGATTCATAATTTTGGTATTTGTTAAATGATCTTTCGTGAAAATGGTCATTTGGAAATACATACGATTTTCATTTTAATGTTATTTTCCTTTATTTCTAAAGTAGAAACACTGTGTTTAAGTACACGCGATATCTATATTATTTACATATATCTGGGAAGTGAGGAATTACACTAATATTAGTATTTAGTGTAGGTAGGTATGTATGTATCTACATTTATATAATGACTATACTGAATTTTACTTTTAACGTCGTTTTCCCTGTATGTGTGCGTGTGTGTGGGGGAGGAGGGTTGGTTGATTTCGGTAATAAATTCATAACCTAACTTATAACGTATAACCACGTAGGAAAATGATCTACACTTATTTTTAGAATTATAAATTTAAGTGGTGATTCGGATAATGTGCCCAAAATATCACATAATCTCCCGGCTAAATGTGCACTTTGTGCAGAGACTCATTAAGAATATGTCCAGTTTACCGAAATATTCAAAAAACAAAAACTTTAAAAATATCTCCCTTCCATTCCAATTTCCTAGACCAGTTAACCTAACGCAGTCTAAAAAGAGCCCCTGCGGACTGCAGCTGTTCCATTCGCATGGCTAGTCAATCACAAGTTGTATCATCAGACAAAATATTTATATTTTTCAATCAATTTAATTTCATAATTTATCTAATAAATACATTATTAACGTCTTTTTTAAAAAACTGTTTTCATTCAATCATATATATATTATATATACCCTAATCAGGTATAATATAATTATTAATTTAGTATATTATATCATACTATATGTCTATATACCTACCTAAACCTAAATGCACAATGTATATCTTATTTAATCTATAATTATACCTATAATTTCAATGCTATTATTTTAGAGCTATAGGTATACTATATTAGGTACTAATGTACTATATAATATCACTGTTTTCTATTATCTACTATATTATATTCTTAATTATTATCTATACTTTATCATTTGAATCTTTATACTCTATAAGTTATCATTTGACATATTATTATAATCGTTGAGCTATCTTAGTTCATATCACGGTTTAAGATATATCTACAACCGTGGTTCATATACTAGCATAGACATTTAAAACAACTAGATAGCCGACTACAGGATAATATTGAAGTCAACCGCCATATGCCAACAGGGCAATGTTTACAAAATCGCATGATTGATATTATTGATATATATTGATTTATTATCAGATATCAGTGTCTTATCTATTGAGTTATTATGTAAATATTGCCCTGTTGGCATATGGCGGCCCGACTTCAACATTCTTATGGCAATGTAATATATAGTCGGCTATCTAGTTGTTTTATATGTCTATGTATACTAGTGTCTAGTAGTGGTGATTATCTATAATAATTGTATCTCCTAGATACTGAATAATCAACATTTTACAGTTCAAACTTCAATTATTAAAGCATAATGTATGTATTTAGTAGTTAGCTTATATTGTATCTACCTACCATTTATTAATTTTTTATAATTTTTATTATACTGAGTTAGTAATTAAAAAAAATAATTATTAGTTTATTTGAATAGACCTTTGATAAAAATAAAATATTGGAACTTAAAATGCTTGGTTATTAGAATTTAATTAAAAACAACTTTTCGTTTTTAAAGTACCTAGATACCTATTTTTCCAATATTATAATTTAATTGGTATGTTTATAATACTTAATCCAATATAAAATATAAATATAAAATGGTTTAATAAATGCATGGCTCAACGTTTTATTTTATTTTTTATTTTTTTTATACGTATATGTAGGTTATAAACTAATTAGTTTGCATAAAAATTGTAATTTAATACAAAAATCAATAGCAGATAAAAATATATAATTAGGTATGTACTTAAGGGTTTATTTTTTATATACAACTATTACTAAAGCCTTTAGTCTAAATGTGGTTATTTTATATACATATATTATATATCTCAATTAGTAGTGTCGGCACATACTATATACCAAGTATAAATCCACGAGGAAAAATTTGTCCGTGGTAAAATTTTCCAAAATAAACCATCCTTTGCAAAGTTTAGAGTAAAAAAAGAGGATAAACATACAGATGAAAAAGATTATTATACAGATGTAACTAATAATGTATTTGGAACATAAATTTATGTTTAAAAAAATAAACAACTAATATTACTTTTTCTTAAACAAAAAAATCAGATGATTAATATTAATAAAAATTGTATTTATCTACTACTCTATTATTACATTTAAATTAATATTTCTGAAAAACAGATCATTAACACGTAAACACATATTACTTTGAATGTATAGTTATTGTCAATGATAAAGATTTTAAAAAAAAGTCCATACCATTCATTCATTATTATATAGGTACTCCACACATAGTTTTGTTTTAATTTTTCTTACAAATCAGCATACGTTTTCTTTTTGTTCGATGTTTAACCTGATTTATTGTTGACCTAATTTAACTAATTTACCTATATTCTTTTTTATTCCATTTTGACCTTTTAACGTGATCACTTTTACCTTGAACCTTTTTGTATAGATTATCACCTAGTTTACCTACCTAGTCATAATTAATATTGTGTATGAATTATATTTGTAAAATACACAACCCTCACCAAAATTTCAAAAATGAAACCCAATATGGAAGTTAATATAATTGTCTCCATTTCTATAGTAGTTGTATTTCCGATCCGTTCGGGTAATTTTCTTATAATATCTCGTTGTACATCCAGTTCGGAGCGGTGATGATCTCACGCGCTTCTCTACTTATGAAGCGTTCCTTCGGTGGCAGCTATACAATGCACTCTATAAATGACACAGGTTTCACCGGAAGAGTCAATATTTACGTACTTATGTTTTTTTTTTACGGCCGGATGATCTAAATCAGTAGTATATAAAATAGTATGCATTTTATAAGTTTACTCTAGCGCACAATTCATAAAATACGCAAGCCTAAAACGCAACCTGCAGGCGTTGTAGCCCGTTTTTTTTACACATTTTATACAATTTATATTTTACAATAATTTTTTAGTAATAATTTAAAATAAAAATTAGCTTTATAATCGTGATAGAGTTCCATTAAGTGAATAATTCAAAATTTCGGGAAGGGATTTTCTTTTAATAATATATAATATTTATACAATATCTTTTATAAATTATACCTATTTAATTCAAAACCTTATCATTTTTTCTCGTATATATATTTTATTTTAAAATAAAAAACTAACTGTATTATTATACTATTTTGGAAATCAGCTAGTAAGCGTTTTATACAAATACATCCATATCCTCTGCTTCCTTTTTATGCTCTTTTTTGTCTTTCGTTTCTAAATACAACTTGTGTATAAATAAAAAGTAGATTTTCGGCTTCTATTGTATTTCGATACAAATATATATTTTTAATTATAAAATTGTTATATAAATTTGTTATCGGTATCTTAGGTACAAAATATTGTGTATCAAAGATAATTTATAAGATACAATTATTACTAAATTAATTTAACTAAGATATACTGACTACTTATCATGTGAAAACATTATGTATATTGTATACCAATAGGTAAATATGCACGTCTAACTTCTAATATAAAAATGATTGTATTTTAAATGATGTACCTATTGTTTATTTCTCCTTATTTAGTGACTATATATATATAGTGGTGCGTATTTAAGGAAAGGAGCATAAGAGGCAGGTGCCTCCCCATTAGCTGTAAGTATACTACATACATACTTTTTAAATGGTTAGTTAGGATTTCCATAATTTCATTAAGCAATTAATCCAGGCCATAGCAAAAAATAAAAACATAATTGAATCATAGGTATTAGATACCTACGACCTACCGAAGTATTAAAAAAAAATCAGTAACGACACATTATTTTATACACCCATTTTACCATAAAAAAAATAATAAAAATATTGTTTGAAAATTGTATTTATTGTTTAATACCTAAATTATAAATTATAAAATGAATACTTTTTTTTAATTATTAAAAATATTATTATGTTTCAAATTAATTTCTACCTCTTGAATATAATGAAACTCCAAGTTTCAGAAAACTCGTCACGAAATAGGAATTTTCTTTTAGATGCCATAACGACTAAAAACATATTAGGTACCGTAAAATGGGGTGAATTGCAACGATTTTTGAGTTTTACCCAACTTTGATCTTCATTTAAAAATCAGACATTTATAATACCGTTAAGGAAAACACTCTTTTAGAATTGTTGTTACCTTGTTTATCATTATAAGTATAATTCAGAAATGTAACTTATAAACTTTTTTTTGTTATATTTTTTAATAGATAACATTTATCACAATTAATATAATTCTTATATTTTCAAAGTGATAACACTAAAATTGAATATTAGTCGACAATAATAAACAAATTACTGAAGACTTGTTGCAATTCAGCTTCCAGTTGCAATTCACCACATTTTACGGTAATGAAAACGTGGAGTAGGCTACAGCCTACAAGTCTACAATAGAGTATTTGTATTATTGATGTAAGTAGATACCTACGTTACTTGTGTACTACTGATATAATAAATTACAGTCTAATAGTCATTAGCAGGGCTTGTATTTATATGCAACAGAATGTTTTTTTTTGCGACTTCTGATTGTTGATTTTGTCAGTTATGTCCACGAATCACTTCATGGTGAGATAAATGGTGATATTTTTATTTTGCATGATTTTGCATACTTTGGATAAAATTCATATTGTTGCATATATTGAATAAAATTAATATTATTGCATATTTCGATTATAAGAATGCGAAAAATGCATGTTTTATAGTATATTTCATTAAACTTAGTTTTTTTGTCAAACATAAATTTTATTTTTATAGCTTCAGTCAATACAAAGCCATATTACGATCTAATCGCCGATCATTAATTTTTGAAAATTCAAAAAAATATGTGGTCGTTGCATGTAACACACCTTCACACGTAGTGAATGTGAATTATAAATTTTATTTATACACCAACCAACAGCAAAATCTTATACTGGTTACTTTGGACTAGATCCGGGAGTTGTCAACTATGTGGGTGCCTGTTATTCGGAACGAGGGCGGTGAGATAGAAACTTCGTGTTAAAATCAGCGATGTTCAAACAGGCACACTGCTCTGAATGAGATATTAGGAGACGGAAACAATATATAATCAGCGATTACGAGAAAACACTGTTGGACGAGCACAAGTAGTCACCCGACATAACTGCCAAGTGCACCGTACATTTCAAGCACAACAGGGACTACACAACGCACCGGTTGAAGCACCATTATGAAAATCAGCGGTGGTACGGAAAGACAGCAGTTTCTGCTGGCTCTGGCGTGATGGTCTAAAATACTGAAAAGACGCGCCTCTCCTCCCTATCAAAAATTTACGAACGAATCATCCTCACTCACCTGCAAAACAATCTCCGTGCAAAATCCGCCCCGAACAATTTGCCTTCAGACCTGAACACTCTACCACCCTACAACTGACCAAACTTACTCACCAACTTATCCAGAACTTTAACAACAACGTAAACACCGCTTCCATCTTTCTTGACGTGGACAAAGCCTTCGACCGAGTCTGACACGTAGGTCTCCTCTACAAACTATCCCAACTCAATATCCCGACTGAAATCGTTAAAATCATCGAATCCTTTCTCACTGACCGCAACTTTATCACAAAAATCGAAGACTCATTCTCGTCAACCAAACACATGAGCGTAACTTGGGCAGTTTTTATGGGGGGGGGGGGGCAAACTTTATTTTATGCCGATATATGGTATACTTAAAAGTTAAAGATGCTTGGAGACTAAATATACTTAATCAATGGAAACTGGAAAGCATAACATAATAATATTATTATCTTTGCTAAATCTTTATTGTAGTATGTACAATTAAATGACATTATGGAAAAAGCTTGATAAGATGATGGTTTATTTAATAAAAACATTCTGCATTTCTATATTGCTTATAATGTATTACACTGTGCGTCTACCATATATTAATTATGGCTTATACAAATAATAACTTAAGTCATACACACAAACATGACATAATAAGAAAGTACCTTGAATTGTACAAAAAAGATATTAGAATAGTATAATAGTAATATTCAGTGTTGAGAAGGAACTCGTTCCAAAAGGAACGGATTCCTGGAACGAGTTCTTTTTGTAAGAACGAAGCTTGGAACTGCTTCCTTTAGAAAATAAAGGAAAAAGGAAATGAATGAATTCTTTATTTTGAGGAACGTGAACGAAAAACACAGTTCTTTGAAAATTGAAAACCCATTTTAAATTTTAATATAGTTTTCTTTGTTTTTACGCGTTTACACATTAGAAGGTATTTTTAGTTGATTCATGTCTATTGACTAATGACATGAAATATGGACGATGGATCCCTGTAGAGCGACTTTTCTCGACAGGTTCCAATGTGATGACTCAAAAAAGGCACAAATTGAGTGACTCACTATTTGAAAAATTAGTGCTATTAAAACAAAACAAGGTATAAAAATGTAAAGTTTAAGTATTTAATAACTATTTGTATTCATAATATATTATTTTAATTTATTCTTATTAATATTTTAATATTTTATACTAGGTACTTAGTATACCTACTTTATAGTTTATACTTATTAATAATTAATAATTATTATATTATTATATTATTTATATATTATAAATTATTAAATTATAATTATAATATTATACTTAAAGCTTAATCTGAAATTACTTATAGAAAAAATAAAAAGTATGAGCAAAAATAATCTATATTATAAATTATTATACATTTTTAATTTTTTGTATACCTATTAATTAAATTGTTCAGTAGGTACCTACTACCTATATTCACTATTCAGCTCCTGTTTAGTTTCATCTTTTAAGTTCTAATTCGATGATCATTGTTGTTTTTACATTATAAATAATAAGGTATGACTCTAAAGCCGAGAGAAAACTAGGAAACTAGGACATTAGGTTAACAATGGAACGAAAATTGGAACGAGTTCTTTTTTTAGGGGAACTATATTTGGAGCGAGTTCCTTTTTT